>NC_090879.1:30029462-30031962 GCF_036669935.1 Montipora foliosa
CCTTCTCAACAACATCTCGTTGCTCAAGGTCCTTTATTTCTCTCGTCGCGAGTTATTTTTTACTTACCTGACCGTAGCTCGGCTAGTTTGTCTTCTTGTTCCCTGTGGACGCAAAAAGCAACAACCAATAAATTGTTAAAAAACCAAAAAAACAACAGTGTTTTTAGAAAGCCCATCGAAAAGGTAGGAGTAATTACAGCTGAATACTTTGCCACCATTGTTAGCACTGTGCAGCGTTCTTTGAAGAACGGAATGCAATGAGTGTTATTCTTTTGTAAATAGAGCGGTTGTTAATTGAATGTCGAAAGTAATTAGCGAATTGCTTTGGTTTTGCATTACTTCACTCAGGGATTGGTTCGAAGTTCTCGCGCCACTTTTCCAGCCAATCAGAAGTGAAACCAAAACCAATTGTGGCTCGCGCGTGCACATTCTCCCGCGCTTTGTGTCGGCTTCGTGTAATTACTTCGAGTTTTGATTAGTTTACTGGATTGTCTCCGTCCTTTTTTAATTGGCCGAAGTAATTACTTCGGTTTTGGTTTTACGACACTCGATTTAAAGTCGCTTTAACTGGCAGGGGATTCAGCAGTTAGACTTGTGCGAGTCAGAACGCAGTTATTACAAGAGCAAAGTTGATTGGTTCAGCATACAAGAGGCACAACGAAAACAACTGAGTCAGGTTCTCCCACGAGGAAAACTACGGAGCGCGAAAAACTTACACGAGAAATTTCACGCCTCATGATTTCGCATGACTTTTAAGACCTTTTCAGGAAAGCCAATGATGTACAGTTTGCAGATCGAGCCTCGTGCAGTCCTTCCCTGCGTGCCTTGTTTTTTTTTTTTCCTCAAATTAAAAATCACTACGCACTTGTTGCGAAGGATAAACTGTAATTTAGTTTTAGATGGTTTATCAATCTCACGTCAAATAGGCTTGCTGTTGAAGGTCCAGTACACTGCTAGTTGACACTGGGTCGGGAAACTTGCTGCGAAATTCACCAGCAAGAGAAGAGGTGTCTGAAAGACGAAAACACACTGCTGTAGGACAATGGGTTCCTCGACAAGGAAAACTCGCTCGTGTAAACAAGGCTTAAAAGATCGCGCTTCAAGTTCTTACGGCTGGATAACCTTCTTGCGGTAAGAGATTTACCGCAGCGTTTTTCACCTTAAAATTCTGTAAGAACTCACTCTTCAGGCTATAAGTTATGTTTTTTAATGCTTTATCTCTTGAATGAACACATTTTTGCTGATCATATCATTTGCACCTCCTTGAGGACGCTGGCTCGGTCGAATTAAAACACGTAGAGAAAAATAATAATCCAACATGGCGCGTTTTTTTCCCGCCAAATGCCCAACCTTATGCTAAAGTCTATTTTTGTCCCCACGGCAAACGGCAAACCGCTAACGGCTCACCGCGGTTTGAAGTTTGCGGTCGACTTTGAAACAGCTATGCTAAATGTCCCTATTAATATGACAAACGGCAAACGTGGAACTAAAACTTGGGTTTTGCCAAAAACGTTTGATATGAGCTCGTGCGAGCTTGCGTGTTAGCATCAGGTATCAAGTAACTTTTCAAAAAAGAGAAACGAGTTAGAATAACATAATTTTCATACTTTTATGACAAGCAGCAGCCCACCGCTTCGAAATTGCCTTTTCACGTAAACGCGATGCTTAATCTCTTTATTGTTTTTGTTCGTTAAACCTGTTGTTTTGTGATATTCCACAGTTGATAAAGATAGATTATTGACAAGAATTATGGGATTGAACGCTAAAATGTCTTTGTCTTTGTCCGCATATGAATCCCACAATGCTTTGGGCGCCAGATCATGACGTCAATTGAAAAGAGTGCTATTACTGCATGCTTGATTTTTTATCAAGCTTCTTTGCAATGGTTAAAGTTGCTTCTTTAAGTTAGCTGCAAAGCTCCTTCTTTCAGAAATTATTATTTCATATCCGCAGTTCATATGTTTAACACTACCATTTTCCAGCGTCCTGAACAAATACAACTTGATAGAGTCGTGCCAACGCAAACTGCCTAATAAACAATTTAAACAACCAAAAGGGAAGGAATGATGTCAGCTCACCTTCGAATTTTATCCGGTTGAATTCATCAGCGGCCGAAAAACCCTAATAAATAAATAAATAAATAAATAAATAAATAAATAAATAAATAAATAAATAAATAAATAAACAAGTAAATAAATAAATACGTAGGAAAACAAAAACGACGGGGCCCCTATAGACGCTTTTGTCTGCATGTATTATATGCGATAAATCTCTTCGACCATTCCAAAGACACTCTTCCGTTTTCACTTCGGAATTGCGCCGGAAAGTTTAAACAAAACCAGAATTAGTTTGTCCCACGGCAGAGCTAGTGTAAAGCACCGTGAAAACGGACGCAACATTTTTGCACATCCTGTTTCATGTTGTTGGCAGTTTTTGAGCGAAGTTTAAAACTGGACGTCAAACTTTTGAGCCATCAACTCCCAATATTTTCTTTGTTCCG
>NC_090879.1:30036962-30046962 GCF_036669935.1 Montipora foliosa
CTGGGAGTGTCCGGGTTTTTTGTAAAAAGATCTGGGGCGAATGAACAACGGAGGAGTGGGACTGGAGAGAGTGTCTGTCCCCAATTTCACGAAAAACTGAAAGTACGCAAATTCGTAGTGACGCAAAGAAATGGACTGGCCTACAGTCTATTTGATGACCAATTTAATTAAATCAGTTGATAACACACGTTTCTTACTATTATTTCTTACCTTGGGAGGTTTGCTTTTTAGCTATTGTAGGAATGGGAGGTGAAGAAGGCCTCAGGCTCATGTCTTGGCTCTCCTCCTGTTAAAAAAAAAAAACCATTAAAATGCCAAAGAATGTCAGGCTTCAACTTTTTGGGAACTATGGACTCCTGATAAATCAATCTTGGCGTGTGAAACAAAGCCTTCTTCTGCTACGTGAAAATAGCTACACAGAGTTGGGGGCCATCGTGTACTAATGCCCATTATTCCCTTGGATCTAAGTTCGGAAATTCCCATCATCTATCGGGGTGAAGCTATATCGAAAGCGCTGAACGAGGATCGAGCACACGCGTTTATGGGACAGCGGTCGAAGAGTGTAGCACGTCTCTAAGCTACATGTTTTACCAATAAAGAAACAAACCTAAACATTCATTAAAGCTAACCTTTGGCCTAAAAACATTTGGGACTAACTCTACAAGGTCCTTAAATTAACGAACTTCGAGGGTGATATGTACTCCTCCAGAAGAATACGACGGATCATCGACCTTTCACTGTTCCTTTAAATTGTATTTTCTTTACAAACTGACGGGTCCGGGAGGCCAGTTCGTTTTGCTCCGTTTCCTTTTCACGAGTTTATAATGACCATCAGGTGGCCTACTGCACAACGAAGGTCATAGCCTGCAAGCAAGCTCTTCCGTTGAAAATGGCGCGCGGATGAAATATTGGGGCTTGACTAGTTTCAAGATCGACGAAACGCTGCATAATGTCTGGAAAACACAGACAATTTGAATTTAAAAGCGAAAAACAAATTACAACCTTTCGCACACAATTCATGTATTTCTTTTGTACCAACGTACCTCCATTTTCTTTAGCACTGTCGGAATCGGTGGTGAGGTCCCTCTCGCTTGACTGGAGGAACCCTAAAAGGGTAACAAAAACTTCATGACTTCTAGACTTTCACAGTCAAGGGCAAACTGGCTTGTTTTTTTGTAGATTAGTGCTGTCCTGTTTTACCTTATATGTCACTTGACAAAATGTAACGTGTCGAGCTTTCGCACCTGTTTTTTTATTTCTTGGAATAGGGAGGGGCGCATGACTTAGATATCTTTCTTCCGAGTTACATCCAACTCTGAGAACCTATGGTTGAAACGCTTCTCTCACCCTGTTTTGTCAAACAAACTAAGCGAACTAAGCCAATAGCCCTTATTCACGATGGCCGCCATGTTGGATTTGCTATTATCATGCAAATTAGCTACACACTTCTTTGGGGGGCAAACAAGACAAGTTCGAGAGGTTATAACGAAAACCTTAGCCACACAGATGATTTGTTTCACGTTCATTGAACGTTTATCACCAAAGTAGTAAAATAGAATGATTACACAAGTTAGTTCGATGTTTTTTAAGTGAAAAATGAGCAGATAACGAAGTAGAAAGTGAAAATGTCAAAGGCAATCAAAAGATAAAAAAATTTTATAAAAGGTACTTAATTCTAAATACTAAAATGGACTTTTTGCAATGTTATTTCAATATTTCGTTGAGCCGATTTTCCGCAATTTGCTTTTTTTTTCAACGTTTGCCCCCAAGCATAACGCATGGCTAATTTGCATGACAATATGAAAACCAACATGGCGGCTATCGTGAATAAGGCCTATATTAACGTGCGACGTCTCCAATTACGCCACGGGTGCATAAATTAAAGATAATTAAGCCTGGTTTTCACTAGCGACACAAGCCCAAGCATAAGCAGCTTATGCGAGTGAAAACGAATGTCGACATAAGCATCAAATCAACCACGGCAACCGCCATTTTGTTCAAATGCTCAGACGCAGTGAATCTGGAACGAGTGCTTTAACTGGAAAGACGCAACAAATTTCCTTGTGCTTATGTTGTATTTTCGTTTTCACACGACGCAAAGCGAACGCAAGCATAAGCGCATTTTAGTAACAACCCTGTTAGAATTACATTTGCTCGTAATTGCAACAAACGGGATCAGATATATTGGACTAAATTGTTGAAGGGTTACTGGCAGGACGGAACGCCAAAGAAACTTGATACAAAAAAAAACTCTACTTCTCACTTGAATTTTAAAGCCTCATTTACACTAGCAAGTTTTCCTTGACAAGCCCACTTGTCAAGGAAAACTTGCCGACTGTACACACCAGCAAGTTCTGCTTGATACATTTTTCCTTGACAAGTTTTCCTTGGTAATGTAAATGGAAAATATAACAAGTTTTCCTTGACAAGTGCACTTGACACGTAATTTACAGTAGCAAATATCGTCCTTGACAAGTTTTTCCTTGACAAGTCTCCTTGTTCAAAAACTAGCATGCCAGTTTTTGAACAAGGACACTTGTCGAGGAAAAAAAACTGTCATATTTTTCCATTTACACTACCAATGAAAACTTGTCAAGGAAAACTTGCTAGTGTAAATGAGGCTTAACTTTACCAAACGATGCTTTGGAAAGCGTGCGTAAGGGCCGGGAAAATGGTTGAAATTCAAGTTTACAAAGGAAAATTAGGTGCAATTGATGGAAAGGAAAAACCTATAGGCGCTAATGAAGGTGAAGGTGAAGAAACTAAACACGTCAGTCTTTTGTTGTTACTATGGTTATAGAGCGTTTTCACATGACGTCACGGCAGCCATGTTGGTGTTCCAAAACAAAGAAACGGCGGCCATGATGGTGTTCCAAACTAATCCTCTGGGAATTGAACTCTATTTTTATGTAAATAGTTTCTTTTGTTTCATCAAATTAGCATTTATTTTAGTCACGTGAGTGAAAACGCTCTATTTTTCATGAAAACAATACGGAAAAAAAAAGGATTTCGTGCGCAAGTCAACTGTCTTCTCAAATTCAAAAAAAAACTCCCAGCCTTTTATGGACTTTGCTTATCCAGATCGAACTCTCCATGGTCAAAGCAAAGTCCGAAATAATCTTGTTGTTTACCCTGACTTTCTCAGACTTTGTTCATTATTAAGAAATTTTATAAAATCGGTATTTCTTGGGGAGCCCGAATTTATGGAAGCTCTACATCAGGTTCAAAAGCTTGGTGCTTACAGTTTCACTGGAAGCAGCTTTTTTGGCTGCTATCTCAGCGTCAAGTTTTCTCTTCAATTCAGCTTGTCTCTGTTCTTCCATTTCTTTCTTTTTCGTCTCTGCCTCTCTTCTTTTGGCTTCTTGCTCTTCTTTAATCTGTTCGTTCCTCAATCGAACCTGATAAGGAAAGTCGTGAATAGTTGTAACAGTAATTACCAAGCCAAGCAGTGGTTACCAAGCCAGAGGCCCGTTCCTCCATAACAATTTAGCGGATTTTGCAGATTGACCCCGATCCGCAAAATAAAACGACGCAAAAATTAACTCCATTCACTAAAATTAACCACTCCGCTTTTAAGACTTGCGCAACGTAGAATGGATCATCTGAAGGAACACCAGGGCGTCTGCAAACCGGCAAATCGTATTAATAAAACAGTGTTTTGTTGTGCATGGTAGGGCTTTTTGTTTTGTTGTTGTTCAGTTCCTTTTGCGCAGTAAGGTCTTACCCTTTGCATGAGATAAACAAGGATATTCCACCAAACTTGTACTAGATGTTCTAAGGGCTTGTAATAATTGTGAGAAGCCACGCATTATGACATAGTTTCAGAGAATAATTGTGACCATAGGTGATTTGACTGAATATGCTACAACGGACATTTTTTGCTTAGCGTTCATTTTGTTAACCTCCAGGCAATCGACATGCTAAAACCTTAGCCGACATTGTCACCCTATTTTCCTGTAGGATGCCACAGGCAATACAATACAATACATACTTAATTGACCGCTCCCCATAGGGGCTTTTCAGGGCCAATGAAACATTACGAAACGACGGAACGGAACAACAACTGATAAGAATCCCAACCGGCCGGGGGCAAACCAGTCGGCTATTTTCAAGTGCAGCTGGGAAGTTGAACCAGGGACTACCAGAATCAAATTCAACGAGAGGTAAGAGCGGGTCTTGAACCCGGTATCTCCGGATCTCAAGGCAAGCGCCTCAACCACTGGGTGACACTGCCTCCACAGGCCACCCACGTCCAAAAATTTAGGGGTGTTACGATGCCCTTGAAATCATATATGGTAATTAGCAGAGCGCTTGTACTTGACACAAGGGTTGCCGCAGTTGGTAGGGCCGTAGGCATTACTACTGGGATGGGTATCTGCTTTGCAATACATCATTTGATTTACTTGTTTGACTCGCATTATTTACTGTATTTCGCCTCTGGAGTTTACCAAATTTGTTTTGGTTATATCAATAGCATCCAGCATCTTTTTGAAACGACAGACAAGAATACTGTCATAATCACACATGAACGCTCTCAAGCGTTGTTTTCAAGCTAAATTCGGAAATATTTTCTTTTTGCGTTCGCTGGGCTGACGAGTACGGGAAAAGAGACCTCTGGCATTGGTCGAAACTCACTTTGATCCAACCGCCGTCCACGCCCTTGGACAGCACTCTTAAAACCACATGCCCCTTGATATGTTTGCTGACCGTGACTTGAGCCCGCTGTGTCCAGCGCATTCCTTTAAATTCCGCTTTTGTTAAGTGAGCCCACACAACATGAAGTATCACGTGAGTATTCGGTCGCTAAGTAACCACCGCGCAAGCTCAACTCAGTGAGTTTCGACCCATGCATGGCAGAAGTCTCTTTTGCCGTACTCATCACCCCAGCGAACGCAAAAAGACAAGAAACCTCTGCTAGCAGTGAAAGGATGCCACTTCTTCGGGTTAAAACCTGTACATAGAACATTGAATTCATTACAAACTGAAAGACAACCATGTGCTTGCTTTGTACGATAAGAGCAATAATAATTAAGTCAATGTCTTGTACCTCTTCCTCTTTCTTTCGGGTTTTCTCTTGTTCTTCTTCGAAGTCTTTCTGCATCTTCAACCTATCCTCCTCAATTCTTCTTTCCTGGTGAACAATTAATTTCAGAATGCAAAGGAACACCACAGAATTAATGTTAATTATGTTACGTATATGAGCTTAAAAATGCCCATACATAGAAAGAGTTTTTTTAAAAAAATTGAACGTACCAGCTCTTCTTCTTCTTTCTTAACTTTCTCAAGTTCTTCCTTTTTCTTCTTTTCTTTCTCCTCAACCTTAAATTGAAACGACAATTTTTTGATTGATCCCAAATTAGAAAGAGAAGAAAATTTTGTACAGGGAAAGGACTGGTTTGTATCCAAAAAATGAATCTTAGGATGCGTTCAATTGACCGTATTCCGGAATTGGAATACACAGAATAGAAAGTTAGAAATCCTTCGTTTTTGCGGAGATTGCCAATAAACTTGTCAAACACCCGCTAAAATGCTATTTTAAACATATCTTTATTATCCTTGTTGCTTCAAAACGCCAGACATACCGCTTTAAATCATCACTCCACGTATTCTTATTCTGGAATAGGGTCAATCGAACGCACCCTTACAATCACTTATTTGCACTTTCAAATTTCCCGGGCGCGGCCATCTCGAATAATTGTGACATGTTTCCTGTCTTCACTGGTCATAGTTGGAAACAGGGACTTCTGCGAAGCAATCGTCAAAAAGAAGGCCACAAAACAACAATATCAAGAGGAAAATAATGGTGCCGAAGTTTCTTCTTTTTTTCTATGCTCTGCTATCTGCTTTTGTTCATATATTCTGTTCCCTCCGTCGTTTATCTATTTTCACTTGTATCGTTCTCTATATTTATAACTCATCCTTAAGTGAACTGTAAGTCTGGCCTGCCTAGATTAGCTGACGCTACCCGCGGGTCAGTCATGTTCTCTAAATTTTTGTATCAATAAAGTACATGTTGTTGTTGTTGCTGCAAGTGACGCACGCATTTTAGAGCATATTTTTGCGGCACTCTTCACAACAACTACGTGAAATCACCAATTTAAGGTTTTCACGACAACACGAGCGAACAAATGTGAATCTTTCATTCTCTATTTTTACTCTAAAAGCGCTCGTGCCGGGGGAAAGGGGGAATTCCCCCCTGAAATATTGTGAAAATTTCGGCTTCAAATAGTTGTATCTGGTGCGTTGTTGGGGTAAACTCAGCCCCTCTTTTTCAGCTTACAGATAACACTGCTCAAGGGCTTTTTTCCTCATTTGACTGTTATTTTCCACCAGTAGCTTTATTCAGAAGTGTGAACATGTAGTTGTTTGATATAGACGCGACCATTTTGCAGTCGATAATGGCAGCACAGTCACAAATGGATTTATTTTTAGATACACTGTGACTTTGCGTGCGAAACAAAGAAAGGGCCGCCAATTTTAACCAATCAGAAGAAGCCATGTCACGCGTGACTGCTTCTGCAATTCATCAAAAGAAAAGTTGATGTATATATTTTTGTTACTTTTAATTTTGGTCTAGTAGAGACCTCACATTAATTCGTTATCGATGAACTTTAGAAGGCAACACATATTTCGTTCTAAGCGGCAAAATTGCCACCTGCCGGCACATTTTGACTGGACCGTGATAACCCTTACCCTTATTGCTAGAAATAGATACGAAATGAAGGGAGGATGCTTCGTGTTCGGTATCAAATTTGAACTTGCATTAAATAACGTGTATTTTTGGACGTAACCGCCAATTGTAAGTCATTGTTCCTTTCTTATTGTCTACTTTGTTCCCCTGGCCATAAATAGAAATAACGACGTTAACTTTGAAGATAAATAATGCACCTGTTTTCGAAGGAATTCTTGATACTCTAGCCTGGCTGCTTTCTTCAAGTCGTCCTGAAATTGAGAAGAAACATACTAAGACATGCTAATGATCATAATAGTGCAAGTTATGCTTCAAAATATATATATCTATATGTTTAATATATACGATTATCGTAATTCAAGTCAGGGGAACACCTTTCCCTCCCCAATCCCCGCTCGGCCTGGTCCCAGGCCAACCGGCCAATTTTCAGCATTGAATCAAGAAACAGACGCGCGCTTCGAGATAAAAACGAGCAGATATTAAAAATAAAAGATTTTAAATGCACTGCACTGATGAGGCCCAGAAGGCCGAAACAGTACTGTCTGCAGTTAGATATAGCTCTTTGGCATTACAAAGCTTTTGCTTTCATGTCCAAATTGAGCACTCTACTGGGATGAGTCATTGCCGCTAGCAATTGCGCATGCTCGCTAGCTCGCTAGTTTGAGCACTCTGGCATGGCCTAGATGTACCACATGTGTGGGACATTTGGGGTGGTTTATAGCTTAAGCTCCATCCCAGACATCAGCACTGCACTGATGAGGCCCAGAAGGCCGAAACAGTACTGTCTGCAGTTAGATATAGCTCTTTGGCATTACAAAGCTCTTGCTTTCATGTCCAAATTGAGCACTCTACTGGGATGAGTCATTGCCGCTAGCAATTGCGCATGCTCGCTAGCTCGCTAGTTTGAGCACTCTGGCATGGCTTAGATGTACCACATGAGTGGGACATTTGGGGTGGCTTTATAAGCTTAACCTCCATCCCAGATATCAGCACTGCACTGATGAGGCCCAGAAGGCCGAAACAGTACTGTCTGCAGTTATATATATATAATGATCTTTTGTTCTTGAAAGTAGTCGCATGAATTTGCATTTAAAATCTTTTATTTTTAACATCTGCTCGTTTTTATCTCGAATCGCGCGTCTGTTTATATATATATATATAAATGAATGAATAATCAGGACACGATCATACTTTTGCCTCTGGTTTTCATACAGGCCTGTTTCGTACAGGACGTTTAGTTTGTCCTGCACTCATCAGTGTGTAACCAAGAGTGATTTTATTCGTTGAAGATTACCGCTTTTTAGTCATACATGGCCGTTCGTGTTGCACGCTCCTATTTACCTAACTTTCTTCAATAAGTATTTCTCATTGTGTCTACATTTACTAATCAACTCGTTGCGCTTATTGAGTGTTGCTGTTTGCGGCTGGCATATGATGTAATATTTTTCAGCTATGCATAAATTACAACGTTTTGTCGCGTTAGTATAATGCGAGGCGTGACAAAGAATTTTCCACGAAATTGTATAGTCGGTGCTGCTGTCCTTTAATTGCCAAATGTGTTTGCTCAGTTCAGTTGAGTTGCTCTTCGCTCTTGCTTTAAACGATGCTTTATGGTTTGCGTACCTTGCTTTGAAATCAGTTGCTGTGAGTCCTACGTACTTTTCTTCCTTTTCGCTGGTCTTCACCGTTGCCTGATACACGATGTCTCTTGAGAGGCATTTTCCTTGTAATGGGCACGTGGTATTCCTCGGACAATTGCATTCCTTCTGGACATTATCTTTGCTGCCTTTTGCCAGTTTTCTTTTGTTATTTCCTTCGATGATTGTTCTTACGTTTGGCATACAGCTGTAGGATAGTTTTATTGTGTTCTTGTTGAAGATCTTGTGTAATTTATTGCTTTTCGGAAAGCATTTACGGATAATGCGCAATAAGCGCAACGAGTTGATTAGTAAATGTAGACACAATGAGAAATACCTATTGAAGAACGTTAGGTAAATAGGAGCGTGCAACACGAACGGCCATGTATGACTAAAAAGCGGTAATCTTCAACGAATAAAATCACTCTTGGTTACACACTGATGAGTGCAGGACAAACTAAACGTCCTGTACGAAACAGGCCTGTATGAAAACCAGAGGCAAAAGTATGATCGTGTCCTGATTATTCATTCATTTATAATTGCACTACCGCATGGTATAGAGCACTCTTAGTACAGCAAATACAAGCCTACTTTACGTATATATAAATATATATATATATATATACCGGTATATATATATATATGGTTTTTTGAAACACCGCCAAAATGGTCTACCGAACAAACTGAACAAATGTTCACCTGAGGTTGTGCTTCCTTCAGAGGATCTGATCTTCCGAACCCTGTCCTCATTGCTTGTTCCGCTGCCTGACCTATTGTGCACAAAAAACCGCCATTCTCAACAAGAGGGTACAGGGAGGATATCCTGTGGCCGATTTCCAATTCAAAGGTCACGACATGGCTGCGTTGCCGAGTAATACGCCAGCAAAAGAGCAAACAATATTGCGGAAACATTGTTGCGGAAGCAAATGTTTCCCCGTTTGCGGTCCCACGAAACATTTTCTTCCTCAGCAAATTCGCCCTTTTCACACGGCGGCCATATTGTCCCGGGAGACCAAAAAAGCTTTGTTTTACCACGCCAAGCCTCGCCCCCATGGTTTCCACTGCGAGGCTTGGCGTGGTAAAACAAGCTTTTTTGGTCTCTCGGGACAATATGGCCGCCGTGTGAAAAGGGCGAATGATTCCTCGTTTGCGCGCCGAGGAATCACTTCGGGAAACAATGTTTCCGCAACAATTTTTCCTCGCTTAAGAACAGAATTTTTTTTTTCTTTGAATTTCAAAACTATGTTAACTAAACAGCCTTGATTTCAAAAAAAGATACCTGTTTATTTTAACTGGAAATTTTTAACATCATAGACCGTATTCATAAATGGCGGCTAAGTAATTATTCTTTTTGTCTTTATGCTAATCATCTTAACTAGCCTCGTAAACACGAGCAAAATTCAAAGGAATTTTTGTTCCAAAGTGAGGCTAGTTAGGATGATTAGCACAAAGACAAAAGAATAATTTCTTGACCGCCATTTATGAATACGGTCTATGTTCCGCCATTACTAGCTTTAGAATCTTGAGAGAGCTGGATCGAGGAGACAATGACGTCAAAGACTCAACAGTTTAAGAATGCAATGGGTGTGTACGCGGCTGAATTAATATGCAGCACGGGAGTTTCGGGCTTTCAGAGTTTTAACTCGTTGTTAATGATGTTGTTCTCACGATA
>NC_090879.1:30051962-30056962 GCF_036669935.1 Montipora foliosa
TGGACGACTAATTCGAGAGAGATAGCGAGGAAGAAGACGAGCAATAAGATCGATCCCGATCACACAACAACACGAAAGGCTCCTTAACGAGCCACCAAGTAATAAAAGTCCATATTACATCAACAACAACTTCTCTTCATTTTACAAGTAATTTAGTTCGGCTTGTAAGTGAATACACGTTCATTTGCGACTGTTTTAATTTGCTGAGAAAATTCTTTTTATCAAAAATACTCGGCTATAAGCCGAGACCCCTTTTACGGCTTCAAATTTGCCCAAATTGAGTGAGGATTTGTGTAAAAATCGCTCGGCTTATAGCTGAATAATTACGGTAATCTGTCCTATGGTTGGGAGGGTAAATGCTTGGAGTCTAGATACTAGTTATACCAAGGTACTCCAAAATTCGAGGATAAACAAAGATATGATGATGATGACGAGCGGATCAAATTCAGGGAAAGATCACTCTCCACCCCCCCCCCCCCCCTCCCCAATTCCTGACCCTTCCTTGCACTCAACAGATGACTCAAGATCACTTAACACCCCCTGCATATCCTCAGACTAGAGTTCAAGGGTTTCAATCTCATCCAAGCCCTTCTTCTTGTCAGCCCTTCTATTCACTAAGTCCTACTTGGGTGGCCTTCATAACTGCGAATGCTTCTTGGGTGCTTCAAATATTTTCCAATACAAATAATTTGTTGCGTTTAACGGGAAAAAATCCCTTCTCTCCATTGCACAGTCCTGGAGCACCTAGGTATTTAACATACCGGTAAGTTACAATAATGTAGTTCACTAGAGTCCCAATGTAGCAATTCCCTACCTCCAGATGTAGTTGCAACTAGCCCTCGACTAGGCCTCACATTTCCTTGACCAGTACCCCTGAAGGCATCTAAAGATGATCCCTGGGGACCCCCTCTCTCCAGTTCTCCATAGGAGTAATAAGGGTCACCATATGGATTAGAGTAAACTGCAGTAAGGGGCGTTGGCCTGGAACTAGACCCATGATTGGCCAATGACGTGTCATAGCCTTGTGCATGTATCTGTCCATACAATCCTCTATTTAAATCTGGAGGCGTTTCATTAAGCTGAAAAAAGGAGCATCAGAAAATCATTAATTATTGATTCAGAAAGCTCTATGGTTAAGTTAAAAGTACAGGGCATTCACTGAAATTCTTGTCTGTCACCAGACAGCATTATAATATTATGTCATGGTGTGAAGTCTGAGAACTGATGTCAATTTTCTTAACTTGGCTATCACTAAAGCTAACAGATATGAACACGTCGCATCCAATAACTTTTTTGTCACTGTTGAGACAATCACACATCATGATGACACAATAAAATTTATTCATGAAACATTCAGACAAATAGAAAGAATTATGAATTGAAAAATCTGTCAGTTGTTGTAAACATCTTCTAGTAATTTCCCTGCATCTCTCTGCATTAAGTAAATAGGGACTTCAAGAACTACCCCGCTGCAATCAATGAAAATGTCATTGCTTCACAGTGTTTTAAAGTTCATGTTGCTGTAAGTTGTAGATCTTAATGCTCTTCTCAAAGAAGACTTCGCATAAATCTGGGTTAATTTGCCATGATCAATCAAACCTGCAACTCTCTTACTATTGTCGTGTATGTCAGAGAAAATGATGTAGCATTTGAAAACTTGTTTTAAAATGCTGTAACAATCGCAAGTCATGTCATAGCCTGTCATAAGCTTGTCGCATGTGACAAAAATCGTACTTTGTAAATCGGCCCTTGCATTCAATCATAGCATTCTGATGCCCCTACATCTCACGGCCAGCCATTGGCTTAGACCTGTCTCGAAAAAGGTTAAATTATTCACAAATAACTTAAGCAACTAATATAGATTCACCAGAGAATTCATTGGCTTCCCACCATCTTGCTGAACCCCGAGGTGAAGCATTTTCTCCCTGTTGAAAAAAAACCCACTATGATTACTTTAAATTTACTTTTGAATGACAAATGGACGAATACTCAGCATCAGAGATTGTATATCAATAAAAGGAAGTTTCAGGTTAAAATCCAGTTTATAATAACATCAACTGGTAAATTGGTCTAACCACACAATCCTAACCTTACATCTGTAAATAAATTTAATGGATTTGCAATATTCAGAAATCAAGACGAATATTTCAGGTGATGTCTTTCATCAAAACTTACTTATGAAATGAAAGTTCCACAAATCTACCGGAATTGAATTGAATTACTCTTGTGAAGTTTTAAGAACTATAATAATTCTAACGTAAACATCATCAAAATGCCTACTGGTTTAATCTAAAGGGGGCGTGGTTTTTGAGTAGATTGAGTACATTGAGTTAGATAGACGAAGTGCAACTTTAAATGGCATTTCATAAGATGGGAACTTTTAGATTTTATAACTGTAAAAATATCAGGGTTCACTGATCAAGCACATTGATGTATAGATTGATATACATTGATGTACATTGAGTACATTGATGTCTGGTATTACTGGTAGGTTGAAATGTCAGGTGTTTCAACAAAATGTGAAGTTCAGCACAATTGACTGTATCAAGAAGGTACTAAACATTCTAGGGGTGTTTGGGGCTGCCGTTTTTTAAAAGGATGCTGCCAAATCCCACATTTCATGTTGCCATTGTCAAAATGAATATTATTTTAATGTTAGTTTTGAAAGAATCTGTCTTTACTTCGGATCCTTTAATCTAGGAGGGGAAGGGCTGACCTTTTCTTGATATCTGCCTGCTCTTGCATTTGTTGTTGAAGATCCCTCTTGTACTGTTCCTTTTTCCGAGCTTGTGCACTTTTAGATTCCCCAGAGCCTAATTATACAATGATGCCTTTTTAAATTATTAATTTATAAGCCCTTGGAAAAGCTTCAGATCTGTAACAGAATAACTAACTAAAATGGTTTCTCTTTTCTTGCGACAATTTTGAATATGTTTCAATATTATTATTCACTAAACCTCTACAAAGTAAAATGTAAGCCCCCCGCTGAAAACAAAAACAGCTTACCTAATGGGCTACAGTACCTGGGCTAAAAGATAGAGCTGGTGGCTTTGAAGGCAAAACTGTGATTGTTAACTTAGGCAAGGTTGCCAAGCAAAACCAGCATTGGTCCCACATAACGTTCAGCGCAGAAGCCAGCCAAGCAGTTGCCAGCGTAAAAAAAATCTCATACAGCAAGCAGCTGAGAATACACAGGTGGAGTGCAATCATTTCTGGAGAATCGCCAGAAATCACAAATTTTGCTAACATCGTTTTGCAAGAGTACAACTGTATATGATCCCACCATAATTTTGAATTAAAGCTTGCTGTATACCCAGATCAAAAGTTATTTTGCAAACCAGGCGAAAACAAGGCAGGCCTGGATAAGAACACGTACGTACCTTCGGTTAACTAATTTTAGTGTTTTCACTTACTTGATCAGTAACCTTGTTTTTCCACAGAAACAAAAGAAAACTTTTGTGTGATAATAGAGCTCAACTCCTGGAGGATTAGTTAGGGACACCAACATGGCTGCTGTTTCATTATTTACGATCACCAACACATATGACTGCGGTGACGTCACATGAAAACACTCTATACATGTAGGTCAATATCAATTGTCTTAATTGTTGATATGTGATGGCAATATGAGGTAGGTACAAACTGTCTCTCCGTCCTGTTAACACTATATGCAGTAAATAATAAACTTAATATTTCTGACACTCACCACCTATAAATCCTGAACCTTCTAAAGGTACAGATTGGGATCTGATGACGCTATCTGTCTTGCTTCTCTGGAATGACTCCTCTTTTGGAGGATCTCTGCTAAATTAATAAACAAACACACAAGAGGTTCACGAGACAACCTTCACCCATCTTCTATCATGTGGCTATAGACATGAAGATCAAATTACTGCAGCCATCTTGAATAATTGTGATGTGTTACGGTTGCCCTTTTGTTCTGGCACAAAGAGCTTTGTCTAATAACAATAGGGCAACCGTAACATGTCACAATTATTATTCGAGATATGCGATTCTAAAATTTACCAGTATTTATTTCGGACACAGACACTTTCTTTGAAAATACTTTAGACTGGCTTTACTGTAACGGTTATTTCCTGTGATTTCAAGTAATTTTTTTGATTAACTGGAGGTTCCCTTTAATGACTGTACTGTGATCATCTGTACTTCAACCTGCTTGAAAATGTTATGATTACACACCTTTCTGGTAAATGAGCACTATTTCGTCGTTGAGGCCTTTTCCCTTTCTTAGGAACCTGTAGGACAATAATAAATTTACATATAATTTATTATTGCTTAGGGCATGTTCGACTGGTCGTATTCCAGAATAGTAATACATGGAATAGAAGTTAGAAATTCTTTGAAGAACACTATTGCGGCGATTCACATTAATATTGTCAAACATCTGATAAAATGCTATTTTAAACATAGCTTTATTATTCTTGTTGCTGCAAAACGCCATACACAGTGTTTTAAATCATCACTCCACGTATTCTTATTCCAGAATAGGGTCAATTGAACGCACCCTTAGATTTGAAAAACAAAATATAATTATGTGTGCAGTGTTTCCAAAACTGTTCTAAACTGCACGCAGTTTCAACCAAAAAAAAACACCACAATCTTTGTGACACCAAAGCGTTCTTCGTTTACATGTACAGTAGTCCAAATCTGGTACCACTTTTTACACCGCACACTCCAAAAGGTAATCGATAAATCTTGGCACTGACAGTACTGAGAGCACTTTTGTTCCACCAAGTAGACTATGGGTACTCCAGTGTTTTAAGTTTTTAGTCTCCCTTAGTATTAAAAGCTTTTGTGCCTGCCTGCCTTCAGACTTATGATAATTTTAAGGGGCATGGTCCAGAATATTTTAATAAATGTTTGTACAGTGGGGTAAATCTGTGAATTAAGATTAAATCAATTTCAAGAAAAGTTCCTTCTCTTGTGCGTATGTCTGTGTATTGTATAATTTTGTTTTACGTTGCCCAACAACATTTCTT
>NC_090879.1:30066962-30071962 GCF_036669935.1 Montipora foliosa
TGATACATGTACCTCTTAACCAACGGCTAGTGCTAACCAGCCTTAGAGAAACCTGCCCCTGGGAGTGAGACTAAATGTCTAACGCCAGAAGATTTTACTCATAAACCGGCTGTTAACCCATTGACTCCTGAACCGTTCCCATTGACGAGTAGTTGGGGTCTCGCACGAGATTCTCGGGCGCAAGCGGTGAAGCGACCCCCGCCCCAAACCTCTCGCGGCTCGCTTCACCGCTTGCGCCCAAGAATCTCGCGCGAGACCCCAACGGAGAGCTTGCTCGCAGGCTTATTGACGAGTAAAATCGTCTGGCATTATAGACAGAGTAAAATCTATGAAGTCTCACTCCCAGGGTGTCCATGGGTTAAAGAAAAAGATGACCTTAGGAGCTGCTACACCCTACTGACAGAACTGGTCAAAGAACTTCTTAATCGAGACAAAAGTGATTTAACATCTTAAAACAAGAAAAACAGTCTCCTCTATCACCAGATTGCCTCATGGCTCAAGGGATTTTTTTTTGCACAAATTTTCACAGAGCTCTGTATGCATCTATGGCTGATTGGCAAATAAAGTACTCGAGTGTCAAATGGACCACACCTATTAGTCCCCAAGTCTTTCTATTTAAAAGAAAGGTAGAGCTACATGTAGTGAGACAAGGCTTCTTAAGGGAGACCACATAGATGCAAGGAGCTCAAACATTGATTGCATGTCTCAATATTCCATATTAGGGGTAAAGAAATTATTACGAAAATGGAAAAGATTAAAATTACATTGCATGAAAAGTTTTTGATCCAGAAAACAAGGATACAAGTAAGTAGGCCAGGACAAGAAGGGACAACTATTCATCGCCAAAATACAACATCATAATTCTGCAGCTTTCAGGATTAATTTTAGTATATTATGTGAATGTAAAATAATAAAAAAATGTTATTGTAAATGCTTTGTTTATAGTGGAAGTGCACTTAGCTATTAAAATCAAGTGTAGTTCACAGGCACCCCACTTTTAATAATGTGTGAGTAGGTGTTAATAATTATTACGAAGCCCAACTGGCAGGAGACAACCAGTTGGCTATTTACAAAGCAAGATAGAGTTGAATCTGGGACAACTGGAAACAAATCCAAACCAGAGGTATAAACGGGATTTGAACCCGAGGTAACTGCATGCAAACCCAAAGCTTTAACCACTGAACCATGCAGCCTTCCTGTACTTCCCCGTACTTCTCAATGTACATTAAACGAAGTGGCCACTTTCTTCCCTGACAACAAACTTACATCTAAGTTTTCCTTCCCCTTCCTTCTGCTTCGATTCAAATAATCACCACTATCATTTTCATCTCGTCTTGATTGTTTCTAAAACAAAACCACACACAGACACTTTTTTTTGTAATCTGAGCTACAACGTCAGAGGTTGTGATGGACAAGATAAAAAAACAGTACATTCTTATTGGAGGAGCCAAAGTGGTGTAGTACTTTACAGGCCAGACTACCTCCCCAATGTTGCTTGGTCAAAGCCAAGCTCTGACCCAATGTATTTCCTAAGAGAAGAACTCTATTCCACACTGTCTCTCCTCACCTATAGTCTGAGACAAAATTCCTTGGAACAGTACACAAATATACAGATCTAAAGCTTTCGTGGATCACTCTCCCCTCAAATTGTTGTTTGCATGCGATTTTGTGGGACATCGTGGGAGTGCAAGGTATTGCAAAGTGCTTCAACACTTTTGTCCAAGGCTGTAGATATAATTATTATGTTGTGATTCAAATTTCTTCTTGGTTTAAAATTTTTCAAACCAGTTTAATTTTGATTTTTTTTTTGTTTGTTTAATATTAAACAATTATTCGCCTCAGGCTCAGTGATTATCGGTTGAGCCTGAGGCGAATAATTGTTTTAGTACCATGTATGAATACACGGATGATTATTTCAAAAAAGAGAAAAAAAAAACATTTCAATGGGAAATCATCTTCACTTACAGTGGCAAAATGACTACTGGCAGCCATTTTGTCCGTCGAGGTGATTATTGGCTGATAATCTGAGATAGCGAGCCAATGAGAGCGCACGATTTTGTATAATCACCTGTTTATTTACATGTATACTAATCATTATTATAATCTGAAAGACAAAGGAAGGGCAAATGAAATTAAACAGTAACTAGTTTTAAAAAGTGTTATGGTGAAACAAAATCTAAAACTGAACCATAACATATAAATCGGTGCCTGTAACATACTGCTAGGGATAACCCTAAAATGGAGTAGCCCGACATCCAAGGAGGTAGCAATAATCTCATTCACTTAATGGGTCTGAAACCAGGAATGTTTAGGTGGTGTGCACCCCAGTAGCTTGTGTCCAACTTTGCCTTCTGCGTTGACCAACTCCTACATGTAGATACACGTAGCTTGATAGTGCAGTGGTAGAGCCGCATGGTGTGCAGTGTAATGTATGGCTATGGGTTCGATCAATGTTCAAGCCTAGATTTCTTATGGCTTTTTCACAACTGCTTAAAGGGGCTGTGTCACGGCATTGCAGTTCATTTTGTCTAGTTTTACCAATAATAATACTCACTATGCCACTTAACGTTAACCCAGAAATCATTCATTTTAATTTAAAGAACAAATTAAAACTTACCGGTAGTAACAAAATTTTTTTGTCAAGCCTTCATAACTTAAGTTACAAACAAAAAAGATACCCTTTGAAAAACTGTTAGATAGGCTACAACAGTTTTCAAAAACTCCAATAATTGCAATTATTGTTTATCCATTTTAATCTTTTTCAATTTTGCCCACCCCCAACTCCTTTGCAGTTGCTGTTTTATTCAAACCTTCATTCACTGTTTTAAGTAGTTAATGTTACACTTCGCTTGATTTGGTTGCCAGTTCTTCGTCACTAAATTTGGGTAATGACACAGCCCCCTTAAGTTGTTCCCTCAAGTGGGATGATCTTTTGCTTTAGAAAGGCTGATAGTGACATCAAAACATCAATCTCTACCCCAGAGCTCTTCTCTTAACTGAGGAAGAGAAGAGCTCTGGGGAACCCTGAAACAAAGACTATCTTCTCATTGGTTTTCATGACGAACAACCAAAAGCGTCTCCAATTGGTGCATTCCTGTTAGCACGAGGAGTGAGCAGGCGTCGTAAGACCTTCAAATAGCCAAATTTTGGCTATAAGAACTCTACGGCACATGTTCTCCTACATAGAGTTTTCCAGAGCCTTGCGTCAATCCGAGACACTCGTGACGAGAATGACCAATACGTACACTGCACATGCATTGGTGCTAAGTCTAAAATTTAAAACAAGGTATTTGATACTCACTTCCGTAGAATTGTACCCAGAAACAGGTGGTTTTCTGTTGTCCAGCAAAATGGGATCAACTTTTCCAGATGAACGGAAGTTTTTCTTACAAAAGAGAGAACAATGTTGAAAAGAGTTACTAAGTAATAAATGATTGCAGAAAAAATATAATTTTGTTTAATGTCACCCTTGAGCGTTAACTTTGGTATAACAATGTGGCTGATAAAAATTAATAGACATGTACTAGAAGACGTCCAAGGAGAAGGAATGATCCTGTGGGCCACCCTTCTTCACACTCTTAAGAATTATGTTAGGGCATAGCTCAATGACAAGACACATTGGATCTCGTTCAAATTATTCATCCCCACCCTCTGTCACAAAAACTTCAAACTATTATTAACCCATTGACTCCTAAAATTTATAACTATAACAGAATCATCAAAAATGAATTTCCAGTGCCATACATACATGTATGTAATAGCTTAAATGTCTAGGAGTGAGTGTGCTTGATTGGTTGTAGTTCTTCAGACGTCTCCTGGGTTTACTCCTCACTGCCCACAAGCAGACATGGGAAGGACTGTAAATATTGTCTAACATTTCGACAAGTCAAATACCTCTGCAAGATACTTTCTATACTCTTCCTTCCTCTCTTGCCGTAACTTCTCTTGATGTTTTTCATAACCACCCAGTTTCAGACCTCCAATGCTGTTGTCTTCTTCAAGTCCTAACAAAGAATAATAATTTCTATCTTAGTGCAACTGACCTCAACCTATTTTTCTCACAAAAGTTGATTTTTAACGCTTCATAACACTCAGGTATAGCTGTACACTGTAGCCTTTTTACTTTTCTGCTGCTGTGCAATTTACAACAAAGTTTAATTTTTGTGCTGACCTACGCAATTTACAAAAAATCTCAGCAATGGACTCAAGTCTTGCACTACACCTTCAGCGCAGTTCAGTCTTGGATGCAATGATTGAGTACTGAGTTTTATATTGGTCCATTTATAGAGAAAAGGAAATATTTTTGCTATTAGGACCTTGATGAATAAAACCCCTTCATCCATGTACTTGTCTATAGACCCATAAAATAGCAAATTAAAGTTGTGTGACCTGTGTAGCAAATAATGTTATTGTTGATCTACACCTACATCGGGGGCGCAGCATGGTTTGTCCGTTTAGGTACACACATATAGGTGAAGTGAAACGAGAGCGAAAGGCACGAGCCTCTAGGGTGGTCTGGGAGTATGCTCCCAGTAAATAAGTCAAATAAATAAAACAATTTTTTTTAGATTTTCGAGGTATGCACATGTGCACATGCGTATATGATAGCTATCCCCCTGTACATGTATACAAGCATTTGCAGTACCTTTGACTTTTGACCTTGGCTCAGAACTTGGAGCAGGATCTCCTTGAAAGTGCCTTCATGGAGAAAATAAATTTACAGTATCAATTAAAAAAGAACAACTGGTCATTTCATAGGTTTTGAATGCTTAAACCTGATGTCTGACAAGTAAACTACAGGTAAATGAACTGTGAATGGCGTGCTACCATTAAAACTTTGCTGCCTTTCAAAAGTTACCTTGAAACTCTGTAAGAAAATGTTGAACACAATAATTGTCAAGAAATCCACGACTTTTGATTGCATAAATTTTGTAAATTGTGCTGCAAGGAAGAAAATATGCCTACACCATTGAGAATAAAAATTAATGGTTTTGCTAAAA
>NC_090879.1:30076962-30079462 GCF_036669935.1 Montipora foliosa
TCAGAGAATTTTCGATTTGCCCGTTAATACATTAAACCAATGCGCCCTTTGCAGGTTAGTGATTACATGGTACAAAAACTGCCTTACTGGAATGCAAATTCCCCACCGGGACAAAGCAAGTTAAGCAAAATTTTCTTTGTTTTAGATGTCTTAGTGTGGAATTTGCATTCCACTATGGCGGTTTTTGTACCATGTGATCACTATATATAGTAACCTGCAAAGGGCCCATTATACCTGTAATTCCAAATGAGAGAAAAGCCAGTTCAAAAGAATTAAATACATTGGATCATGGAAGCTCATTGTGAGCAAGTTTGTTCATTTACATACTTTGCTTGGTAACCAGGCATTTTGACCGAAATGGTCAAAGAGATTTTGTCAACTGTTTGTGGCTACTACAGTATGTGTACAAACTTGATTGAAAGGGAGGTCAATTCTTTGAATTATCTGCCATGAAAGTTGTAAACAAGGGAGAAACGGTGCGCCTGATTTACCACGAGAGTCCTCCATGATGGTGTGGTATTTTCTCGCTCACAGTGGATCGATCTCTGTGAAAGTGACAGGCTATTGGCAACTCTGCCAACAGCTTTGTGGTGGAACATTGGAGATTCCTTTTCTGTTGACCTTACCCTGTTCAAGATCGCCTAAAAGACCAAATGACAGCAGTTTAAGAAATAGTAGTGACCAGTTATCATCTTTTTTATGCAGTATGTTCAGTAAAAAATGACTTTATTTCAGGGTTTGGGGTGACAGACCAATTCGGCTAACTCATTGTTGTACCCAAGGGAAGGAGGGGGCTGTACCCCTTGAGATTTTTATTTGGTGGTTACACTGCTGCGTACATTTTCATAACATTTTCCTCGGTCTCCTCACTATCAGAATGCCCAGTGATGAAAAAAGCTTACCGAAAATTTCTGCATTAAGTTGCCGATGGATTAGATGACGAATGAGTTGCCAGCAAACAGTGAGACTTGTAAATTCCAGCTCTTAGATGGGCAAGACACATCCTTCCGTTATTGATTGAGTTTATTTCCATTCTCAGCTCGATACATTGTGCACAACTCTCTTTGGGGGTCAGTATCGACCATCTCAAAATCCCTTGATGGAGCACCGTTTAGCATGGTAATGTCATTCAGTGATGGGACTGTGGATAATAGCACAGGGATACCATACTTCTACTTGTCAGCTTTTGATCCAGTGGCACATAACATTAAGTCAAATAACTTGGCCAGCTTCTCAATTTCGGAAGCACAGAGTGATTACTGCAAAGAGCACAGCTGGGATCCAGAGGAACCACTCTGCTCAAGAGTTACGCTCAATGGAAAGGTGACTTAATATTAATAGGAAAGAGTAGGGTATTAAAATAATAATTTTAGAAAGCATAGATCTGAAGCAGGGGGCTTTTTATTCAGTAGCAAAAGCAGTGATCAAACTTGTCTCATGGCATCATGGGAAGCAAGCATTTAAGAGATTAGTAAAGCAGTAAGCATTGGGATAACTTTGTAACTTCCTAATATCGGCAGGAATGTTCTTTTCGTATTTTGTTTACGTTGTTTTTACCAGAGTGCACCTCATCTTCAAGGTCATGAAAGGGCTGCTAACTTTAAGAAAACTTTGTAACTTCCCAATAACAGCAGTGTTTTGTTACATTGTTTTTGTGCATGTGATCTTCAAGGTCATGAATGGGTTGCATCCCAACTGCTTAGATAGATGAGATAGATAGATAGTTTTATTAAAATTACCCTTGCAGCCCAAGGGCTGAATTACGATAATTTTTACAAATGTACAACGTTAATTAATTGTAACTATAAATTATAAAATGATGAATTAAGAAAGTTATTTGATAAGAATTTAACAAAACTAAAGCTATTATTATATAAACACTAAATTACAATTAAGATACAGCTAAAATTTTTCAAAAACATATCATTTAATATATATGAGTTGCAAAAGGGCGTGTTATCGGCAATGGCTTACAATAAAACTGTCTCTGAAACGATTGGTTTTAAAACGTGGGACTTGGAACTTGCGATTTTTCCGTGTACGCAAAGTGCCAGAGTAAGGTGGCGGAAGGAGTGAATGAAGCTTGTGATTATTGTTATTACATATGTCTTGAAACATTGAATTACCAATCGCCTCTCTCCTGGCATACAAGGTAGGTATGCTAAAAACTTCTAAAGCTTGTCGATAAGATAACTCGTTATTGCTTATTATGCGTAGTGCTCGCTTCTGCAGGCGCTCTAACTGATCGGAGAGATATTGCGGTAGAGCGGTATGAAAGACTGAACATGCATACTCTTCGACTGGCCGTATGCAAGTGGTGTAGAAGCTCAAAAGGTCATTAGTTGGCACTTTCGCACGCTTTAATTGCCTAAGAAAGTGCTTGTAGCGGCACTTAGACTAGACTGTATTCAGTTGGACCTTGTTTAGCTGGCTCATTCTGTTATTTGCTGCAGTGATTAGGGCGACACTTATTTACTTACTGTTGGTAATAAATATTGAC
>NC_090879.1:30081962-30084462 GCF_036669935.1 Montipora foliosa
GCCGTGGTGAGAGCACTCGCTCGCCTCACACCAATGTGGCTCGGGTTTGATTCCCAGACGCGGCGTCACATACCGGTTGAGTTTGTTGGTTCTCTTCTCTGCGCCAAAAGGTTTTCTCCGGGTACTCCGGTTTTCTCCTCTCCTCAAAAACCAACATTTGACTTGATTTGCGTTAACTGTTAATTTTATAGTTTACAGTGTCCCCAATTAGCGCTCTGGACAAGACATTTAAATAAAGTTCCTTTCCTTTTTCGTTTGAGGCGTAAAAGAACCCACACACTATTCGAAGAAAGTAGGGCAGGGATTTCTTGGTGTTGTGGTTGTTTGTCCACGTCCAATTGGCTTATAAAAGAAAGGAAATGATTGCAAAAGGCATGCCATTAAGAAATATTACCTTATTACATAAGAATTTCGCGACACGTTAATTTCGTGATTTTACGATGGGCGTATTTGGCGACGCTTAAATTTCGCGATTTTGCGAAATTCTTGTACCATGAATCACTTTAATTTCGCGATATTTAAAGGTATTTAACTTATCCTTGAAGCAAATAGATCAACTTCGTTTACAATAACGTCAAAATTGACAACAAGAGATGCAGCGACGGGTCCATATGAGAACAGTAACAACAAAGTTCTAACAATTTCCACAAGAATTTTACGCTTGTTCGTTAATTTTAGTCAATTGACCATGATCTCCATAATCGTTTCCTTTAAGAATCACCAAGCTTTGTTTTAAAAACTCGGGAATCATGATTGACAACGACACTGAGGAAAGCTCAACAAAATACAAGCATGAATTAATTGCTTCCGGTCCAGGAAATGTACAAAATCGCTTTTAAAAATCATGAATCATTGAGGTAAAAACCAAGAAATAAAGAATACGTTAAGACTCGAATGATTTCGCCTCTATCGTGGATTGTCAATTTCTTGGTACGAAGACGTTGCAATTGCTTCAGATAAAAAATAAAAAACAAAATTTTGTCAAATGTTAAAAAACTCGTCCTTTCTTCATTATTAGCTATTATTGATGTACTATTATTCACTTAATTTTTGCGTCATGTTATGCTCTCGACACTTATTGTTCGCGTCACTTTAATTTCGCGATTTTAAAAAGTTCGCGAAAAAGACGATATTCGTATTCTCAGTAATGGACTGGAAATAGCTTGCAATGTAGGCTAATACGGGGGAATAGCCCTTTTCACGGTTAGTTTTTCTCATTTGCGTTACAATTAATCTAGCATGAATGTGAGGCAATTTCGGGCTATTTTGTAGTTTTAACTCGAAATTGCCTCGCATCCACGTTAGATTACATTGTAACTAACCGTGAAAAGGGCTATATCATAAAAAGTATTTGCATTTGAAAAGATTTCCCCGCATTAGCCTCCATTGCAAGCAAGTTCCAGTCCAATACTGAAAATACGAACATGGTCTATTGAAGTGTCGCGAAAATGTAATAAGGTACCTCTCTCAAATCGTTTTCACTATTTACCCTTAATTAAAGGCCAACCTTCGGCCGATAGGCACTGCGTGCCGTGGAACAATTTTCATACACGAAAATCCAGCTAAAGCTTAAATTCATCCAATTAGATCGCTACGATAAGAAATGCGAATTTCCATTAAAAAAAAACAAACAGTCGAAAATCCTGTCGGTTGAAGGTGGGCCTATCAAGGAATGCACACTTTTGATTGTTTTTATAAACAGTGGAATGAGTTGGGCTAACCATATCATTTGCTGTTGGGCTGAGAAACAAAAGTGGCCTCTCACCAATGTGGCCTGGGTTCGATTCCCAGGCGTCGCATGTGGGACTGGGTTGAATTTGTTGGTTCTCTGCTCTGCTCCGAGAGGTTTTTCTCCGGGTACTCCGGTTTTCGCCCAGCACTCAGAGCCTCTCTAAAACTCACTGTTCTGCAAGCCAGCTGCGAGGTAAACTTAAGCCGGCTTCTTGAAACATTGAAGCGGGACCAGCTATCAATAAGAAAAAGAGATCATAAAGCTATAATGATCTTTAAGTCCCTCAATTGGTTAGCCCCGGTGTACTTGCATGAATTATTCAGTGAGCGATACACAGACTATGACTTTCGTGATTTTTTCCGAAAGTTAAACTTACCCAAGCCGCGTACTAACTATTTGAAACGTAGCTTTAGCTATAGTGCCTTACTTAAACGTATGAAACATGTTGTGCCCAACAATGTTGCGAGCGTTTGGCCAGGTCTTTACACGATTTCTGCAGAGTCCTTTCTTTTTCGTCGAGTTAAAAAAGGCTCTGCTGGCAGGGTGTCCGGTTTTCCGCTCTTCTCAAAAACCAACCTATGATTTGATACGAATTGATTTGATTTGATTTCCGTAAATTGTCCCCAATTAGCCCCAGCGCAAAGTACACCCGATCATTCATTATGGCGAGAAACCATCCCTTTACAGTATGTTCCAAGTGATCAGTGAGAGCAGTTTGATTTTCGTTAAATTATTAATTGTTTTTTTCCTTCAGATTGGCAAACCTTG
>NC_090879.1:30089462-30094462 GCF_036669935.1 Montipora foliosa
CGAATTTCAGCAAACTCGTTGAGCATCGCGCTCAAAGTCCCGTTCGCGAAGTCAAGATGTTAGCAGTCTGGCCTTCTATCACAGAAGGATTCCCAACCGCAAAGTTCACGAGTTATATGTAATAAAGAATTGTTATCTTATTATCTGTTCCCCAGAGGAATCTTGCTGGCTGGCAAAAATACAGGTGTTTGGATAAGCTGGCTGGGAAATTTTGTTATTGATAGAGGTTTTGCCTGGGAATTTCTGACTTTTTTCCCTCTCTTTCTAGCATTTCAATCCGAGCTGGCTGTAGAAAATCTGAAGACTGAGGACGACTAAAAAAAAAAAAAAAAAAAAAAGAACCCCATCCCTCTCCCAAACATACGACGGCTGGTCAGAGTGATTGCGCTTGCGGAAAAAGACCTGTTTTGTCCCGGTTTTGTCGCTTTTGTTCGGTCGTTTTGGATCGAGGGATTTGAAAGCGCGCGGAATTCCTGGCTGGGAAATAAATTTGATCAGCTGGCTGGAAAACCAACCAATTTTATCTAGCTGGCTGGAAAATTTCTTGTGTGTCCTGCTGGGAAAAAGGAACAGATAATGTTTTCCCAGCAACACTGAAAAACACCTGAAAATGCCTTAATAACATTTATTTACATTAACTGGGGTATAATAATGCATAAATAAATTGGTCGTTGTGTGCCCCTGTGTGATAGAAGGCCAGACTGCTAACATCTTGACTTCGCGAACGGGACTTTGAGCGCGATGCTCAACGAGTTTGCTGGAATTCGAAAAGTATCTGATGAGTCTCTTGGCCGAGACGAAACGCCGCGTCATACCAGCCACGAATTTAAATTCTTCACAAGTACTTGACAATTTTTTATTACATATAACTCGTGAACTTTGCGGTTGGGAATCCTTCTATGATAGAAGGCCAGACTTTGAGCGCGATGCTCAACGAGTTTGCTGGAATTCGAAAAGTATCTGATAAGTCTCTTGGCCGAGACGAAACGCCGCGTCATACCAGCCACGAAATTTAAATTCTCCACAAGTACTTGACAATTTTTTAAAATAATATTAGAAGTGGAATACTTTGTAAAAAGTACGATCTATCAAATTTTAAATTTTTTCAAAGGAATAGCTTGTTTCACATGCCGAGATTATCTTAAGACCTTTATTTTGCTTTAAAGATACAAAAAATACAGGTTAATTTTTTGAAACAAAAGAAGTTAATTTTTAACTTTTTTGTTAACCGTAACTGAAAAAAATTAGCCGATAGCCGTAAAAAAGCCAAAATTTTAGCCGATAACCGTAAATGCCACCACCCCATTGAGACCCTCTTCTAACTAAAAAGTTGCCTACGTTTTTGTCGCGTTTGAATGAAAAAAGTGGAGGTTGCGAAAAGATTCTACCAGTCTCGGGATCATTTTGGAGTAATTTAAAATTACTAAGAATGATGCTTTTGACTGCGTGATTATGAGGATGGAAAGTGAGGGTGAATGGAATTCTGTCATTCTTATCTTTTTGTGACGTTTGTAGTGATGACTGTCGATCAAAAAACTTGTCAAAGACACCATTCAAAATCTTATAGTTAATCAAGAATTACCGGACACTGCCACTAATCTCATCATCAACACCCCTAGAACTTCGTGCATTTACTTCTTGCCTAAAATTCACAAACCCAACAACCCAGGTCGCCCTATCGTTTCTGCCTGTAGTTGCCCCACCGAACTCATTTCTAGCTACTTAGACAGGATTATGACGCCTATCGTCAAATCTTTGCCATCATACATTAAAGACAGTACACACGCACTACAAATTTTCCGCGATTTCAATTTCTCCGGCCAAGACAAACTTATTTTCACCATGGACATTACATCTCTATACACAGTATTTCCTAATAGCGAAGGTCTTCAAGCACTTAAACACTTTTTCGATCAACGCACTGTAAAAGAACCTACAAGTAGCTCGGAAACGCTCCTCCGCCTTGCCGAACTAGTTTTAACGCTTAATTGTTTTTCATTCGCCGGCAACTATTACAAACAAATTAATGGTGTAGCGATGGGCACAAGAATGGGACCTAGCTATGTCAATCTTTTTGTAGGATATGTTGAACACCAATTTTTTAGTCAGTACAACGGCCCCAAACCTGAACTCTACGGCCGTTACATCGACGACTGCATCGGCGCTATTTCATCCAGCAGAGAAGAACTCGATCAATTTATAACCTCCGTCAACTCTTTTCATCCGGCTCTTAAATATACCTGGGAAATTTCGGAAACTTCATTGGCTTTTCTAGATATCAACGTTTCTATTAGAGGCAACGTGCTATGTACTAGTGTGCACTACAAACCTACTGATTCACACAGTTATTTGTTATATTCATCGTCACATCCATCACATGTCAAGAACTCCATCCCTTATTCTCAATTTCTTAGACTTCGACGTCTATGTAGTGATGACTCCGATTTTTCCAGCAAATCAGAGGAGATGTGCCAGTTCTTCGAAAAACGTGGCTATCCTGCCTCTGTGGTCAAAGCGGGCCATCATCGCGCCCAACAATTTGATCGACAGTCATCACTACAAACGTCACAAAAAGATAAGAATGACAGAATTCCATTCACCCTCACTTTCCATCCTCATAATCACGCAGTCAAAAGCATCATTCTTAGTAATTTTAAATTACTCCAAAATGATCCCGAGACTGGTAGAATCTTTTCGCAACCTCCACTTATTTCATTCAAACGCGACAAAAACGTAGGCAACTTTTTAGTCAGAAGCGCGCTCAAAACTAACGAGCAACCCGGCACTTTCAAATGCGCGCGCTCACGATGCAAAACTTGTCTTTTCATTGTTAACACTAGCAAGATATCGGGACCTAAGCGATCTGTTAAGATCACCGATCGTTTCACATGTACGTCCGCAAATGTCATTTATTGCATAGCCTGCACGTTATGCAATAAATTATACATTGGTGAGACAGGTAGACGACTAGGTGACCGATTCCGCGAACACCTTCGCGATGTTGAGAAGAATGACAAGGATGCATCCAAGCCAGTCGCTCGCCATTTTAATCTGCCTAACCACTCCAAAAAACACATGGCTATCTGCGGCCTTTCCCTACATCTAGGCACGACGGAAAGCCGCAAGAATCTGGAACAAAAATTCATCTTTCAAATCGGCACCCTTAATCCTCACGGTATTAACGAACGCTTTTCATTTAACTAATATATTCCTATTTTTCACGTTGCCATGTTACCACCAATAGCGTAGCTCCTACTCTACTATAAAAACTACACGTAACCCATAATCCCTCGATTCGCTCTGACGAAGGGCTAACGCTCGAAACGTCAGCTTTTAGAATCTCTGTACGGTGGCCAATTTACATTATCAACTCCGTTGATAAAACCAAATTTTTGTGTATTATGTCACGTATTACTTCGAGCATTAGTGAAGTTGAGGTTTTAAAACCTTTGCAAAAACCGTGGACGATAAGTCTTGCACAGCGTTGGATCAGAGAAGATCGTGATCAGTCAAAATTGATTTAAAATATTTATGAAAGTCAAGTAGACTACTTCACGACTGATATTCGCGAGGTTTTATCAGTCGTGCACTAGTCTACTTGACTTCCATACAAATTTTTCAAGCATCAGTTAAAATAAAAGGGCGACAAAAACGCCGAGGAAATTCCAGGCCGGCAAAAGAATAGCACATTTATTTCCGAATCATCATGAAACTTCAAAGAGAAGTGAGCGGGAGGATGGAAAAGCTCTGGAAAAGGTAGCTGATCGAGTAGACTAGTGGCTGAAAGTTTGGAAAACTCGAGGACGAACCGTTGCGTAAATTTAATGGGGCTGTTTCTTTTTAATGTTTTTACTACCCTACGAACTTAAGTTCAAAGTGAATGCATGTTTTTAAAGTTCTTTTCCTTTACTTTCGTGAAAATTGAGCAGTATTTTCGTCCTCGTCCGCTTGAATAGTGCGGACCTGCGTGGAAACAATCAGCGATTGAATTTCACAAAAAAACACACTCCAAAGGATGAGCATGACGGCAATGGAGAGATATTATACAAAACACCAACGAAATGAAGATGACCCCTGCTTAAAACTTCGTTGCTATGCTCGAGAAAGGTTTTTTTTTCGGTAAAAGCCTTTCACCTCTTCAACGATCGATCCTTTCTTGGGTTCCAGTCCTTGCCCGACAGGTCACGCAAAAGCGTGACAAACGAACTTTTCCAAGAGCTTTGCAAAATCACATCGATTTTACTCGTTCAGATCATCGGTGACCCCTATTTTTTAAATCATGAATCACTTACTTTACTTACTATCTACAAAATATGATGAAATGAAAAAATTTTCACCGTAAGAAGTTATCTTTTTTTAACATTTTCTTTCCTCATGCCATCGAATTCCAGTAGTGGTTGCAACGGATAGAGCTTACGAAAACGCTCGTCGAGGAAGAACTCTACTGTTTACCACATCCCTAGCGGCATACAATTATCTAAAAATCTCACTCCTAAAAACCTATGCACGGAAACTTTCACTCCAACAGTTTATTTTTATGATTTTCGATAGATGAGCAGATGAGCCTACATCTCGCTATTATGACCGATTTCTCGAAATTAAGGCATTTTTCCACTGCCATTTTCTCCGAAACGAAGTCGGTGACCCCCATTTTTTTTTTCATTTTTGGAGTAAGTACTTTATGACCGAACTCTAGGCGAGAAATGAAGAAAATCTCACGGTAGGAAGATTTTGGCGCGAACGTCCTTAAGCAATGGCGGCGGCAACGAGAACGTCATCTCAAAATATAAATTCACGTTATTTTAATCGCTTATTGACTATTTCAACCTTTTTAATATGACAAGGGTTTGGTAGTTCCCAAAAAAATGACACTGGTCAGAACGGCACTTGATTTGGGGGAGAAAGACGTTCTTCTTGGCCATTTTACGTTGTTGTTTTTTCGCTGGGTATGTGCCGCTGGCCTCTCAAAATCCCATCCCCTTTATAGTTTATTTTATGGC
>NC_090879.1:30104462-30106962 GCF_036669935.1 Montipora foliosa
GTTCGGGCGAGACTCTTTTGTTGTATTTGCCAGTGTCGCTCGCTTGTTTTGCTATTATTGTTTTTTTCGGTATTTTTGTTACATTCGTGAAGCCCCTTTCCCTGCTTTCTTTCAGTTATTTGTTATATTTGCCAGTGTCGCCCCGTGGATTTGTTATTTTCATTATTTTTGCTATAATTGTTATTTTCGTTATGTTTTCTCGCACAGTTGTTATATTTGTTATTCTTGCGATTGAGTGCATTTCTGGACATAACTAAGATTAGGCACCGTAGGACGGTATTGTGTGACGAAGGACAAGATTCGCTTATCTTCCTTGCATTTCTGGGGGAGGGCTTGTTTCCTGTTCTCAAATTTTTGATGTCTGAGAGTCTAGCCGTAATCAGGCTTTCTGGGTGTCCTCGTTCAATAAGACCTGCTCTAAAATGCGAGACTTTAGTCTTGAATTCATTTTCAGAGGAGTTTGTACGGAGAACGCCCTTGATGAAGCCCTTTTTGACCCCTAAAGGGTGGCAACTTGAGAAATGCGTGTACTGAAATGTTTCAGTAGGTTTGAAATGCGTTTATATATCCAATATAGATTTTTTAGCGAATCGTTCGCCTTAGTATATATATTCAGCCGTAAACTTGATAGTTTGGTGGTGCTTGTTTGCTTGTTCGATGAATTAGCGGGATCGTCCAGCTCTCAAAATGTTTTAGGAGGCACACGTCGGAACAATGGGCTAGCGCACAATGACAAGCACGAGCATTTAATAATACTAACGAGCAAGAATGACAATAAGATATTTAACTCTAGATCTGTCGGCGATAATTTGAATGCGGTACGGATCCTTTTGAGGACGGCGAAAATCATTTAGCAGGTAACATCTCCAAAACTCGGCAGACCATTTATTTCCCTATTGCTGAAAGCTCTGAACATAAAAAAAGACAAAAGAACAAAGTGACAATAAACCAAAAGCGAATTCAGGGACGTAACTTACGTTTGGTATAAGACCACTTTCATACTTACATCCATTCCGCATTTTACCTAGGTTGAATATGCACTCAACCAAGCTTAACCCCCCCCCCCCCCTCCCTAAAAAGAATTGAAAACACCTGTACCTTCCCTCCTCAAGCTCCGCCTTACGCATCTCAGCACATCATCTTGATTAGTAGTATCATCTTATCGGTTTCTGTATTCATACACTTATTAATTCAGTCTCAACATTAGAACATAGTAAGGGGACAAAGAACTGTACTATGGATACACTTGTACTCGAACTCGCATCTCCAGATCAGCAGTCCTGTGTCTTCACCACTACACTACAACGGCGAATATGCTCAACCCAACACAGTTCTTTTCATTATTTACTTTGCTATACTTGGTCAATTGATATCTATGTATAATAACCAAAACTAATCCTAACCTGACCCTAAGTTTTCTCTAGGCTTAATTCAGGCTCCAAAAAAAGTTTCTTCAATCCATCTGAGTGCGTATTCAACCTAGGAAAAATGAGGATCACCAATTTAACCTACAGGTTTAAACGGATTCAACCTGAAAACGCATTTTACCCGCAACATGGACACCTAAATTTCGATAAAACCCGGCACAACGAATGATGCCCAACAAGGTCCTGGAAGGAGAAAAAAGGGCTCTTATTTAGTAACCAGCTAATCGAAACGCGCGTATAACACTACATAGCGCTGTACACCAATTAAGCATAATAAGATAACCACCCAATATAATAAAAAGGTATTACAAAACAGTTTTAGCGTTCCATAGTGAGTAAAAGTGTGTGGATGACCAGGAATGTTTCGTCCATTTTTCTGTGACGATGTTTAGTTATCATATGTTTTGGCTGCTATTTGTCTCTCGATATCCGGCATAAATTAACTTAACCTTGGCTACGAAAACTTTTAATGCTGGTAACGTATTTTTCAATTTGCACTGACAAAGTCACCAAAGAAAATAGTTAACAGTGTTACTGTGATGATTGATGTTCAATCAAAAATTAATGTCAATTTGTGCAAATGTGATACTTCTTGGAATCCAGGAGTGTTGCTTTGCATTCGTTGTGCCGGGTTTTATCGAAATTTAGGTGCCCACATTTCGAGGGTATCTGTAACCTCGATTCGTGGATTCCTGAACAAATGGATATAAGTACGAAAGTCAGATCTTTTACCAAACTATTTACGTCTCTGAATTCGCTCCAGTTTTGGTTTGTTGTCACTTCGTTCTTTTGTTTTTGTTGTTTTTTTTTTCATTCACAGCATTCAGCAATAGGGAAATAAATGAGCTGCCTAGTTTTGGGAACGTTATCTGCCCAAAAGGTGATTTTCACCGTCCTCAAAGGGATCCGTACCACGTTCAGTGTTTTTTTCGCCGACAGAACTAGAATTAGATATCTTATCGTCTTTTTTTCTTGTTAGTATTTGTCATTGTGCGCTAGCCCATTGTTCCGGCGTGTGCCTCTTAAAACATTTTGAGAGCCGGAAGATCTCGCTTATGGGGTTATCATATATA
>NC_090879.1:30111962-30116962 GCF_036669935.1 Montipora foliosa
GTTTGTTTTAGGTGTCCCAGGGTGCAATTTGCGTTCCAGTGTGGTTGTTTTTGTAACATATGATCACAAACCTGCAAAGGGCCCGTTATACCTGTAATTCCAAATGAGAGAAAAGCCAGTTCAAAGCAATTAAATACTTTGGATCATGGAAGCTCTTTGTTCACGCGCAAGTCCGTTCGTTTAGAGACTTTGTGTGGTAACCAGGCATTTTGACCGAAATGGTCTAAAGAGGTTTCATCAATTATTTCTGCCTATTATGTGTACAGGGACATTTTGACAAATTTGATTTAAAGGGTGGTCAACAATAATTTCTTTGACAAATTTGCCGTGAACGTTGTGAACAATGGAGAAACAGGGGGCCATTTTAATACCACACAATTTAGTTCTCCATGATGGTGTGGTACACTGTATTTTCTGGCTCGCAGTGAATCGATCTCTGTGAAAGTGACAGGCTATTGGCGACTCTGCCAAAGGCTTTGTGGTGGAATGGAGATTCCTTGTCTGTTAACCTTCACCTGTTCAAGATCGCTTAAAAGACCTACCATAATAATAGCAGTTTAACAGGCTTTCATCAAAGGAACAAAACTTGCAACAGTAGTGACCAGTTATTATCTTTTTTGTGCAGTATCAGTTAATGTTTAGTAAAGTGACTTTATTTCAGGGTTTGGTGTGAAAGACCAAATCGACTAACTCAATGTTATACATGTACCCAATTCAATACTTTGGGAATAAATCATTTTGTTCCAGGTAGTATTCCATATCCGATTTAAATATGAGTACGACATTATAATGCAAATACAATAAACAAAAAAATCTTAACCCCTGGAGTTTTGAATTGGGTGCAACATTGAGTTAGCCGATTTGGTCTATTATGGAAATTTACAGATTTTTTCCAAGGTGTTCTCATAGATAAGCCACACCCCCAATTTTGGACAAATTTTTATGGTAAAAAAACATGCGGCTTATAGCGACTTTTGCGTGACCTTGAAAAGTTGTTCGCGATTTGTTTCACTGACCAATGTTTGGCAAGATTAAAACAAAGTTTCTCCTTATTCTCGCCAAGGAAACACCAAATACGGGCAGTAAACATTTTGACTACCCAATCACATTGCTGCATTTCAAATGACGTTAAAGCTGTACCCCTCCAAATTGTTATTTGATAGTTAGCTGCTGCTGTTTTCATAAAATTTTCTTCGGTCTCCTCACTATGAGATGGATGGACTGGCATCCCATCCAGGGGGGGAGTAGAAATACTCCTTAATCGCTTCATGCCATGGAAACCGGGATAAGCTCCGGCCTGATGGGCCACTTGGCTCGTATGCAGACTTTACCTCTCACTATCAGAATGCCCAGTGATGAAAAAAGATTACCTAAAATGTTTGCAATTAGTTGCCGATGATGGATTAGATGAGACGTCACGCACAATTCCTGTTCTCTAGTGATCAACATTCAATTTCAGATGCTGCCCATATGAAAAAGAAAAGGGTCTCGATTTTATTCATGCCTTAACTTACCCACATCTATCGAATGCGCACAAAATCGTCATTTTCGCCATAGTTTATACAGTTGGCTGGGTCGCGATTGAGGCCTGTAAAGGTCCCAGATGTTACCGGGAATTGTACGCGACGAATGATTTGCCAGCAAACAGTGAGACTTGTAAATTCCAGCTCTTAGATGGGCAAAACACGTCCTTCTGTTATTGATTGAGTTTATCTCCATTCTCAGCTCGATACATCGTGCACAACTCTCTTTGGGGGTCAGTATCGACCATCTCACAATCTCTTGATGGAGCACCGTTTAGCATGGTAACGTCATTCAGTGATGGTACTGTCGATAATAGCACTGGGATAGCATACTTCTACTTGTCAGCTTTTGATCCAGTGGTACATAACATAAAATCAAATAACTTGGCCAGTTTCTCAATTTCGGAGGCACAAAGTGATTACTGCAAAGAGCATGGCTGGGATCCAGAGTTACCACTCTGCGCTAGAGTTACGCTCAATGGAAAGGTGACTTAATATTAAGTTTAGCAAGCATAGATCAAGCAGTGGGCATTTTATTCACTCGCAAAAGCAGTGATCAAACTCGTCTCATGGGAAGAAAGCACTTAAGAGAGAAGCAAGCAGTAAGGATTGGGATAACTTTGTACAGTAACTTTCTAATAACAGCAGTAATTTTCTTTTTGCGTTTTGTTTACATTGTTCTTGTTAGAGTGCACGTGATCGTCAAGGTCATGAATGGGCTGCTAGTGGCACCTTTTAAATTTTATTTTAAAAGAAGCAAGCAGTAAGCTTTAGGAAAACTTTGTAACTTCGCAATAACAGGAGTAATTTTCCTTTGTGTTTTGTTTACATTGTTTTTGTAAGAGTGCATGTGATCTTCAAGGTCATGAATGGGTTGCATCCCAGCTGCTAGCAGCACCTAGTTACTTACAGTATGGACAGGAAAAACAAGGTTACTAAGACATTTATTATATCTCTGAGGTAACCAGGAGCGTGGCAAAGGAAAGTAGTTGAAGTCAAGTGGCACGCGCCAAAATCCGAAAAACAAATAAATAATATTGGTTTTTTTATTAGAAAGAGTTGTTTGTAAGTTTTAAACAGTTTCACAAGTTTTGTAATTTGACTTAGGCATTATGAAAAGTATGCTAGAAAATGTTTCCTAGTAAAAACAAGCGACAAAAAGTGATGACATTTCGACTGTTCTACGGTCATTTTCATGTCCAAGTTGAAGTTCATAAAAATTCTGCACATTCGTAAAATTTCTTCTGTTGAAGTGAGAAAAACTTAACGACTCGTTTACTCTAAAAATCCATTTCAAAAACTTCTTCTTGAGAGTAAGTTTCAACAGTTGTCCTTGCTTTTAACACACCTCTGGCTATTTTTACAAAACTAGTTTCGTCCCATCTTGGACGTCTTCACTAAAGAGGTCCGAGATCGGACGAAACTAGTTTTGTAAAAAATAGCCAGAGGTGTTTTAAAAGAAAGGACAACTGTTGACACTTGCTCTGAAGAAGAAGTTTTTAAAATTCCGCATATATACAAAAGAAGGCTAAAATTGTCTTCATTTTTTGTCGTTTGTTTTTACAATTAAAAGTTTATCTGCAAACTTGTTAATTCGTATTTTAGAAAATATTTCATCAAATTTTCAAATTGAGTGGGCGGGACAGTGGGCATACTGTAGAATGCGGCCCACTAAATTATTCAATCATATCGTGCATACTATCTGGGAGATATTATTGTTTGAGGTAACAAATGATAGACTCCACCCGAGTCCTTTCTTTTCTTTAGGGCCCTGATTTCGTTTGCCAATTGTAATTGCAGCTGTGTATTGTTATGTGGAATGGAAGGGTTCTAAAAAATCATTCAACTTTTGATTTTCCAGATTCTTCATGTCCCCCCTGATGAGTTAAAGTTTGCGCAGAATGCATTATTTTCAAGGCACCCTGGGATGAAATATTGGCCAAAGTTTGATGGTGAGATTTCTTGTTAGAAATGGTAAACATGTCTGCCCTTTTTATTTGTGTTCTAACAAGAAACTATAGTCTTAAGAAAAGAGATTGCTGTACCCACAACATTCACGCAATTTATCTCCTAAACTTTGTTACTTTTTTAATAATATACATGTAAATTTTTCTCCATTTTGATTGGCTAAGAGAAATGCACTTTTCAGGTAACGCAGTGCAGAAAAGAGGTAATTTAGTGCAAAGGGACGTAACAAACCAGGCATTCTAATTGGTCAATTATTAAAGAAAGCCACAGATAGCCAGTCCAATGCTAACCCTGGGTGTTGCAAATTTAGCGTGATTATGTGATACGTATGCGTTCTTTCTGCTTAATTACGACAGGTTTCTCGATATTTTTCATGTATATTACATGTATTTAGCAATCATGTGATTTTTCTCGAGCAATTTGGAATAAATAGGCACTGGTAATTTTTTTCAAAGACTGGAAATTTTGTTTGTCTTTGAAAAAGTTTACTCGTGCTCCTTTATTGCAAATTACACTCAAAATCATGTGATTACCTATACTTATTGATGCGCAGTTGGTGCATGACTAACGGTATAGTAGGCCGTTGCTACAGCTTGAACTGAACAATAAAAATAATAATTTAAAGGGTCATTTTCACGGCCCGCTCCAGGTGCCAGCAATAAGTACCAGCCTTTTCTTACCGACCCACTAAACTCCCTAGGGAGTGAACACTGTGCGGGAGGCTGCAGGAAAAAAAAACTCCAGGCGGACCAACAGTCAGGGTTTTAAAATGACTAACGAGAAAGTGCTGCCTTTGCCATCTGCAAATTGTCAGGCGCTCTATTCTTCTCGGGTAAGGACGATAAACAATAGGCCCCAACCCACAACCTTTCGATGTTCATAACCCTATGGGACGTAAAAGAACCCACGCACTATTCGCAAAGAATAGGGCAGGGCGTTCTTGGTGTTGGGGTCTATCCACTGTAGTATACACGAGTTGTTTTTCCACGTCCAATTGGTCTATAAAAGAAAGAAAATGATTGCAAAAGGCATGCCATTAAGAAATATTACCTTTGCATCAAATCGTTTTCACTACTTACCCTTAAGGGAATGCAAACTTTTGATTGTTTTTATAAGCAAAGGAATGAGGTGGGTGGGCTAACCGTATCATTTGCTGTTGGGCTAAGGGAGCAAGGGATTCCGCAGTGGTGAGACACTCGCCTCTCACCGATGTGGCCCGGGTTCGTTTCCCAGACTCGGCGTCACGTGTGGGACTGGGTTGAAATTTGTTGTTCTCTACTCTGCCCCGAGAGGTTTTTCTCCGGGTACTCCGATTTTCCGCTCTCCTCAAAAACCAACTTACGATTTGATATGATTTGATTTCTGCACAGTAACCCCAGCGCAAAATACACCCGATACTTCATTATGCCGAGAAACCATCCCTTTACGGTATGTTCAAAGTGTTCAGTGAAAGCAGTTTGATTTTCGTTGAAATTATTGTTTCTTTCAATCAGATTGGCAAACCTTGAA
>NC_090879.1:30121962-30124462 GCF_036669935.1 Montipora foliosa
ATTTTCTTACCCCCAGTATCCCGACAATTTGCAATCCCATTCTAGTAACTCTGTCGGGAACTTTGTTGAAAATTCAACTCCATTATAGTCAATTCAGTCGTGAAAATGCAACCCCATCCAGCGGCACATCCCCATTAGCCCAGTAATAAGAAGTACCCCTCCCCGCCCCCCCCTCCCAGGGGGCGTTTTCGTTGCCGTCGCCGTTGTCATTGCTTAAGCTAAATTTGTCTGTGGGCCCTTAAGATCCCTATTGTACGACGTGAAGGAGGTGGAATTATCTCGATCGACTCACGACAATGCAAAGTTGTATTTTGAGGTGACGTTTTTGTCGCCGTAAGTTCCTAATATCTTTTGTGGGTTGAGTGTTAAACATCGTTTTTCACATCACTTCAAATGTTTGAAATAAATTTGTAATCAATATTAGATTTTTTTGCAAGAATTGATAGCCTCGACCTGTTTACACTGTGTTTACACCTATGTGCATTTAGTTGTAGGATAACTCATCAAGAGAGGCCTCTGACGAGCAGGTAGCAATCATACATAACGATCATTTTGACAAGTGTGTATCTCAGACTCGTTTTCCTTGGACGTTCTGTTGAACGTAAAATGAATCGCGGAAAAAACAACTATGATTATCTGATGAGCAGCCTTCTGAAATCCGCGTGAAAAGTGAACCAGGATGTTGGAGACGAAAGAGGTCTGGATCGGGTGCTGCGCAGTCCCACGCGGTTAGCATGATTCAAATGCCAGCAGAATGTACCTGTTGCAGGCAATTTATAACCAGCTGGCACACAGAGTAGTCATTAATGATCAAATTAGTGGACCGCTCATTACTTTTTATCTAAGTCGAGCTCCGGACACTTTAAAAAGAACTGGGAGCTGAAACTAAGTTTTTTTCAAGAAAACTCCGCCGTCAGGGGAAAAATTAAAAGAAGAAGGTATAACAAGTTTGGGACCGATTTGAAATGATTTTTTTTCTTCAACTTGCGGTACAAGCAAATTGTTTGACTGCTAATTGTTGCTGTTGATTTTTTTTTGCAAGTGAAAGAAAGGCATTCCCCTCTCTCCAAAATTCAACATGGCGGCTTGGAAATCGATCATTACAGGGGCCCATTACCAGGAGATTCCATCTTTATTGTACGCTTGAGTCAACCCTTTCTCGTATCGTTCTACTTTTAGAACTACTATATTTTGACTAAAATACCGTTTTAATGAACACCGCCGCACTTTAGATAACGCTAACACCAAATCCAAACCCACTACAGTCGCAGAACATTTCCTCTCCTCTCCCCACAACATCTCCAAGGACATGCAATTAATCCCTATCGAAAAAATATTTTCTAACAGAGACTCGATCCGTAAGGCCAGGGAAGCTTTTTTAATTTTAAAAGGCAGGACAATTGATCCCAACGGTCTTAATATCCGCGAAGAAACGTATTAGATTTCAGTTTATTATTTTAGTGATTTCCGTTATTTTTCCGTGACTCTTAGTATTTGAATTCAAAATCTTTGTAACTGCCATGTTTTATCACATTTTTTCCAGTATTACGTCAACATCCATTTACTATATATATATATGTACATAGAAGCAATTCAATGTAAACTCTCATTGTACCTGAAGAAGGCTGGTTTGGCCAGCCGAAATATAGTACATCACTAAAATCAAATCTACGTTGTATCGGCTCTTGCTTAAAATATTTAGTTTCTCAACTTGAAATAACGCCGATCAGATCAAGCCACTGATCCAACGTACACCGACAGGAAAATTGTCCACGGTTGCTTGCTTCGAAACTCTATATTTTGACGTATGTGACGAATGTGACTGAGAACATACGTGAAATGGTTCAAATACGTCACATACGTATGTGACGTAATAAATGGCTGGGCATAGGTCTCTTATGATTGGCTGTTGTGAAAACACCCACTAAAGCCCCCTGCGAGGAGAGGTGTTTTTAAAAATAGAAAGATACGGGAAAGTGTGGACTCACAGGGTTAATATGGAAGATGGAGGCTCCGGCTAATGGGGTCCTGATCATTATCATATAAAGGTAACAAATCTCATGCTAGGGGCGCCTTCCGTTCAACACATCTTGGAGCGCCAATCTTTACCATTCACGTTTTTCACGTTACAAATCCAAACGTAACTGAAGACATCGGTCCACCAAAAATTGAATACCCTTAGTTCAGAAATTTGACTTTTTGTGGAAACAGAACACTGAGAATGTTGAGCTCTGATTGTGAAATAGCGTTTAACACGTTTTTGTGGATCGATAGACGTTTACGTGTTGTTTTTTTTGGTAAGGGCCTGATTACATGGTGTCAGCCTGGTTAGCCGGGCTGAGATTTCAGCCCGGGTTCTGAAAGAAATCCTCTGAAAATAAAAGTTGCGGTTACAAGGAGAAGGTTTCAGCCCGGGCTGAAAATCCTAGCTCGGTTTCTGAAACCGGGCTAGGATTTTCAGCCCGTCCAAACGGGCTGAAAGATCTACAAAATGTCCATG
>NC_090879.1:30129462-30139462 GCF_036669935.1 Montipora foliosa
CATTTCCTTGCGATGGTTAAGACGGACACCCTGCATGACTCTTCACATCTTTCCAGACTATGAGGCAGTGTGATCCCTGCAAGGAAATATCATATTTTATTGTAGCCTTGTACCATGTCACACGAACTTATTTAGGGTGCATTCTCGTTAACTTATTCTGCTTAATTCTATTCAATTTAAGGAATACAAGAATATGTAGAATAAGGTTTTCGCCTAGAACAGCTATTTCGAAAACAGAACAGTTTTCGCGTGGGTTGCCCTAGAAACACCACACAGAATAATCTGGACCCGAATTTTGTTCGACTGTCTATATTTTGAGCACGATTTTGCCAAAATAACGTGTATTCCGTGTATTGCGGAAAAATTTACTCTCTTTCAGTTAACAACAACATTAACATGCATTTTATTACCCCATAAACAAGTAAAGAAATGATTATATGTAGAGTATTTAAGGGTGCTGGCACCTGGAATAACCACAAGACGGAGAACAAAAATCATGTGTCAGCTTACACTAAATAATTTAAATTTTACAGGTCAGCTAGTGCACAAAGTAGCTCAACAACACACATGAATTCTCTATTTTCGAATTCCCCATAATACACTTTGTTTGCCCCCCAAATTTTGCATAAACCATTGTTTTCAAATGCTCTTGGGAATATGCAGTGTCCCCAAGAGCATTTGAAAACAATAGTTTATGCAAAATTTGGGGGGCAAAAAAAGTGTATTATGGGGAATTCGAAAATAGAGAATAGGTGGTTCGCAACCAATCTCTAGAGACACAGATAACAATGATGTAATGTACAATTGCTGGTGGACGAACAAAAGAAGCTAATGAGAGATTTTTTGTTTTCGTCCAACAACATGGCGGCGATAATGCAACGTGAATCCACAGCTGTAATGATGACTGAATTTTATGTGAAATGACACGAGCTTACTGGGAAGATATCCTAGGAGCACAAGAGCTGGTTTGTTTTTGCGCCGAGTATGTCACAAAAAGATGAACAGGCCCAGGAGGTGACTGTTGGAGGGTAACACTCAAACTACCAGCTGCAGTTACAGAGTGCAATCCGTCTTATAGACTACCAAGTGACAGTTCCTTTTAGGTGAATCCGATATAAGGTAGTTCTGGATCTTGATAGCGAAAATAGCCTCCAGACAGAATAACGTGGATGATAAACGCTTTGAATTATCACTTGTATTCGGAGATGTTACCTCGTTCCTTGCAACTTAGCATGTAATTTCGGTTCCAGTTGCATTCGTCGTCATCTGCCCATTATTTACAGGCGTTATTTCTATTGTTACAGCTGTTCTGAGAAATATCCAGCAACTCTGTGAAGACAAACGGAATAGAAGCCTTGTTTAAGGGTGGGGCAGGGTTAGTCATTTCAGGCAGCAGACTGCAGTAGATCAACGCATCAGATATTAAGGCGGGTTGAAAACTGTACAAAGGACACGGAACAGCAAAAAAGAGCATGGAAGGGAAAATGTGGGAACGATTGGATGAAACATGAAAATTGCATTTGCTTATCGTGCCAACTATGATTTGGTACGTACCTGATAGTTTTATTACTAACTTGTTTTCAAAACATAGGACTAATTACGAATTAGGGAAGAACTTAAAATTTGACCTTAAATATTCTAAATCTAAAGCACTTCACTGACAGGCCGATTCTCTCTCTCTCACCGTGCAAGTATTATCAGGAACTGCTTACCCAAGGAAGTTTGCCAAGTCAATACACCAAATTTCATTTGGTTCCCACCCCATGGCAACAAATAATGATAATGTTTGTAAAGTTCATTAATAATTCATAAGAGTTATGACCAATCATTAGGCAGTATTTGAGTCATATGTGCACCTCTGTAAACCCCAATCCACTACTTGCACAAATCCCATAATACATCTCTTTTACCCCCCAAAATTTTGCATAGGCATTGTTTTCGACTTCTCTTGGGACATTTTCATGTCCCAGGAAAAATTGCAAACAATGGTTATGCAAAGGTCTTGGGGGGTAATAGAGGTGTATTATGGGATTGTGCAAGTAGTGAATACAAATCACTACTGCGCACCGGTGGCTCAGTTGGTTGAGCATCGGGCTGTCATGCGGGAGGTCGTGAGTTCGACTCCGGCCGGACCAACACTCAGGGTCTGTAAATAACTGAGGAGAATGTGCTACCTTTGTAATTACATCTGCAAATGGTTAGACTTTCAAGTCTTCTCGGATAAGGACTGTAAACCGGAGGTCCCGTCTCATAACCTTTGTTGGAAATTAAATAGTATGGGACGTTAAAGAACCCACTCACTATTCGATAAGAGAAGGGGACGTAGTCCCCGGTGTTATGGTCTGACCTTATCTGGACAGGGGCATCTCTCACTTCCTAAAATAAAATTGTAAACTGTGTAATAAGCAGTCTGGCTAAAGTTCCCCGAAAAACACTGTAAATTAGTCCTGAAAAGCCCCGAGGGGAGAGACTAATAGCTTCACTCACTCACTCACTCACTCACTCACTCACTCACTCACTCAAATCAACTGTCTGAAAGCACGGGAAGGGATTGAATAGGTAGCAGGGAAAGGCTGGGGTTGATGAATTATTAATCAATTGTATTAACTTTTAATACACATTCCTACTCAGCTAATTAGTATTCATTAACTTTTGATGCAGATCTTTTCTGATTAAAATGCAAAACACAATGGAGATATTTTCATCATGAATTTAATTGGATTTACCCTTTTCCAGCTGCGTTTTTTTGTTCACTCTTGTGTTCTGCCAGGCAGTAAAAGCGTTCAGCGCCCATTTTGTATGGTATTTGGTACTGTTAGGTACCGTTCAGACAAGAAGGCAATTTCTTCCTTCTCAGTCTTTGGAGAACGAAACCGTCCTGTCGCCGTAATCACGCTTCATCAGTGACTGAAAACTATTCTTAGTTTCATTTGTTGTCCCATGAACTCTCTCCTCTGGGACCTACAACGTCTTGGCATGCATGTCAATTACTGAATCGCAAAACAATCCTTTCATTCAATATATTGTTGCATTTCACAAGTACGATAAAATATTCGCGTCCGATCTGTATGGGCGTTTACAATGACGCCCATACAGATCTCCCGCTCATATTTTATCTACTACTTTAAGGTGGTGCAGAGTTACTCAATTTTAGGCAATTCTACTGCAAGCAGACTGCAGTATAAATGGACGGGAAAACGCGGAAATGACCATTCACCGAATGTGCAACAGGGTGGAACTATCTCAAGTCATATCACAAATATTTCGAGCAGAAGTTGCTTCACTTTTCGCCTTGAGACCCTTAAGAAGAAAAGTGAAATAACGTCTGCTCAAAATGTTAAGTGGAATGATCTCACGTAATAGCACAAAAGCCCTGGAGGAGAAAAGAAGTTAAGCAATATATTCAAAATGTTTGTGGTTTCCTTGATCGCTGAATTTCTGTCTTCGTTAAAACTAAACTAACAGACTGATCTGTCGCAATATTTGAGCTAAATATTTGGACCACAAGTTGAAATTTGGCTGAAGGGAGACTGTTCTTATTTGTCTTTCGAAAATGACCACGCACCGAACTATGAAACAGGGTGGAACTATCTCGAGTCATGGTACAAAGCCCTCAAGAACAAAAGTGAAGCAACTTCTGCTCGATATAATTAAGGTTGAGATTTGTGCGGGATCTTCCAGCTCTCAAAGAGATAACGGCTTACTCCTATCCACGTGTTTAAGCCAGCTTAGAGTTTGGCTCGAACGAGTATGTCTTTTAAGGATCTGTCCCTTTTGTACGAAACGATCGGGGGGGATCTTGAAATATATCGCTAAGTAGCGGTTGTTTCTGGATTAAATGCCATTTTTGCATGAGTATTTGTTTAACAGTAGATATGTCCAGAAATGCACGCAATCGCAAGAATAACAAATATAACAGAACATTTGTTAAGTATTAACGAAAATAACAAAGATACCAAAAATAACAAATGAATCAAGGGTTAGCAGCAAGAATAACAATTCTTTAACGCAGACAAGGGAAGGGGGCCCCACAAATGTAACAAAAATAACGAAAACAACAAAAGAAGCAAGCGACAGCAGCAAGACTAACAATTCTTCAAGGCAGACAAAGGAAGGGGGCCCCACAAATATAACAAAAATAACGAAAATAACAAATTTAGCGAAAATAACAAATCAAGCAAGCGACAGCAGCAAGAATAACAATTCTCCAAGGCAGGCAAGGGACTGGAAGGCCCCACAAATATAACAAAAATAATAAATGAAGCAAGGCATAGCAGCAAGAATAACAATTCTTCAAGGCAGACAAGGGATCTTTACTCCATTAGAGATGATTAGTGTAAAAATGTGGGAGACACCACTGTCCTGGCACGCGAAAGTTTCTCTTCCGGTTTCCGTCCGCGTCTCAAAAACACTCTTGCTTAAGCTCCCTAGTAGCTACGCGGTACGCGGTACACGGAAGATAATCAGTTCAAGAAGGCAGTCTATCTTAGAAGCTGGCTACGCAGTACGCGGTACGCAGTGAAATAATCTCGTGAAAAGTGTAATTAACCAAACCGTAAATTGAAAGCTAAAATGTTAAAAGAGTGCTTAGCCCTAATCACTGAAACGAGCGCTTAGGCTTAAACAGTAAACGAGTGCTATTTTCTTCACACGAACTCGTGAAAAGTGTAGTTAACCGAACCGTAAAATGAAAGCTAAAATGTTAAAAGAGTGCTTAGGCCTAGACACTCGGAAACGAGCGCTTAGGCTCAATTAACAAACAATTGCTATTTTCTTCCCACGATCTTGTGAAAGATGTAGATAACCGAACCGTAAAATTCACAATCGATCACTGCTGAAATACTCTTTTGTATAAATTACATACTTCAACTTGAATTTATTAGTTTCTGCGTACCGCGTAGCCGGCTACGCAGAACTTTATTGGAGTGGCAGGGTATTCTACAGTCAAGCCCCCTTCTTGAATATTCCCAAGGCTCCGCTATGTTAATGTATTTGCTGGTGATGACACGTAAATGTGAAACGGAAATAGCCCTGGTATTAAGGCAACAAATAAAACTTTATGGAAGTCAGTGGCTGTTGTGAATCAGTATGTTTCTACTTTCATAAAACGCGTTCAACTAATGGAATGGGTGAACGATAGAATGCTGCCAGCCACAATAGGTTTCGCATTTGGTGTCACGGTTGTTAATGGCAGTAACAGTGTTCACTTGAAATCAAGCAGAAGAAATACTTTGGTTTTCTGCGCACGAAGAATATCGGAAAAGCTTGCGTAGACGAAGAAAACGGTGTTGAGTTATCTGATATTTACATCCGAGTCATCCTTGTTTTATTGTCATTTTCCTAGCCTAATATATTTTTGTATTAATAAAGTACTCATGTGGACATGCAAACGGGGAGGGATTATGGCTGTCCTATTTTAACTTAAGGTTCATTCGCAATCATTCTCCGATTCTACTTTAACATACTTTGGAAATCATTCTCCGATTTTACGTAGTTTAGAAATCATCTCTTGGAAATGACCAGTAATAAACGATTGCGTTGTGTTCGTTCGGGCGAGACTCTTTTGTTGTATTTGCCAGCGTCGCTCGCTTGTTTTGCTATTACTGTTTTTTTCTGTATTTTTGTTACATTCGTGAAGCCCCTTTCCCTGCTTTCTTTCAGTTATTTGTTATATTTGCCAGTGTCGCCCCGTTGATTTGTTATTTTCATTATTTTTGCTATAATTGTTATTTTCGTTATGTTTTTTCGCACAGTTGTTATATTTGTTATTCTTGCGATTGAGTGCACTTCTGGACATAACTAAGATTAGGCACCGTAGGACGGTATTGTGTGACGAAGGACAAGATTCGCTTATCTTCCTTGCATTTCTGGGGGAGGGCTTGTTTCCTGTTCTCAAATTTTTGATGTCTGAGAGTGTAGCCGTAATCAGGCTTTCTGGGTGTCCTCGTTCAATAAGATCTGCTCTAAAATGCGAGATTTTAGTCTTGAATTCATTTTCAGAGGAGTTTGTTCGGAGAACGCCCTTGATGAAGCCCTTTTTGACCCCTAAAGGGTGGCAACTTGAGAAATGCGTGTACTGAAATGTTTCAGTAGGTTTGAAATGCGTTTATATATCCAATATAGATTTTTTAGCGAATCGTTCGCCTTAGTATATATATTCAGCCGTAAACTTGATAGTTTGGTGGTGCTTGTTTGCTTGTTCGATGAATTAGCGGGATCGTCCAGCTCTCAAAATGTTTTAGGAGGCACACGTCGGAACAATGGGCTAGCGCACAATGACAAGCACGAGCATTTAATAATACTAACGAGCAAGAATGACAATAAGATATTTAACTCTAGATCTGTCGGCGATAATTCGAATGCGGTACGGATCCTTTTGAGGACGGCGAAAATCATTTGGCAGGTAACATCTCCAAAACTCGGCAGACCATTTATTTCCCTATTGCTGAAAGCTCTGAACATAAAAAAAGACAAAAGAACAAAGTGACAATAAACCAAAAGCGAATTCAGGGACGTAACTTACGTTTGGTATAAGACCACTTTCATACTTACATCCATTTGTTCAGGAGTCCAACAATCGAGGTTTACAGATTTTACCCTCGAAATGTGGACGTTGCAGGTAAAATCCGTTCTTAGATTGAATCGTTTTTACCTAGGTTAAATTTGTGATCCGCATTTTACCTAGGTTGAATATGCACTCAACCAAGCTTAACCCCCCCCCCCCCCCTCCCTAAAAAGAATTGAAAACACCTGTGCCTTCCATCCTCAAGCTCCGCCTTACGCATCTCAGCACATCATCTTGATTAGTAGTATCATCTTATCGGTTTCTGTATTCATACACTTATTAATTCAGTCTCAACATTAGAACATAGTAAGGGGACAAAGAACTGTACTATGCATACACTTGTACTCGAACTCGCATCTCCAGATCAGCAGTCCTGTGTCTTCACCACTACACTACAACGGCGAATATGCTCAACCCAACACAGTTCTTTTCATTATTTACTTTGCTATACTTGGTCAATTGATATCTATGTATAATAACCAAAACTAATCCTAACCTGACCCTAAGTTTTCTCTAGGCTTAATTTAGGCTCCAAAAAAAGTTTCTTCAATCCATCTGAGTGCGTATTCAACCTAGGAAAAATGAGGATCACCAATTTAACCTACAGGTTTAAACGGATTCAACCTGAAAACGCATTTTACCCGCAACATGGACACCTAAATTTCGATAAAACCCGGCACAACGAATGATGCCCAACAAGGCCCTGGAAGGAGAAAAAAGGGCTCTTATTTAGTAACCAGCTAATCGAAACGCGCGTATAACACTACATAGCTCTGTACATCAATTAAGTATAATAAGATAACCACCCAATGTAATAAAAAAAGTATTATAAAACAGTTCTAGCGTTCCACAGTGAGTAAAAGTGTGTGGATGACCAGGAATGTTTCGTCCATTTTTCTGTGACGATGTTTAGTTATCATATGTTTCGGCTGCTATTTGTCCCTCGATATCCGGCATAAATTAACTTAACCTTGGCTACGAAATCTTTCAATGCTGGTAACGTATTTTTCAATTTGTACTGACAAAGTCACCAAAGAAAATAGTTAACAGTGTTACTGTGATGATTGATGTTCAATCAAAAATGAATGTCAATTTGTGCAAATGTGATACTTCTTGGAATCCAGGAGTGTTGCTTTGCATCCGTTGTGCCGGGTTTTATCGAAATTTAGGTGCTCACATTTCGAGGGACGGTATCTGTAACCTCGATTCGTGGATTCCTGAACAAATGGATGTAAGTATGAAAGTCAGATCTTATACCAAACTATTTACGTCTCTGAATTCGCTCCAGTTTTGGTTTGTTGTCACTTCGTTCTTTTGTTTTTTTTTTTTTCATTCAGAGCATTCAACAATAGGGAAATAAATGAGCTGCCTAGTTTTGGGAACGTTATCTGCCCAAAAAGTGATTTTCACCGTCCTCAAAGGGATCCGTACCACGTTCAGTGCTTTTTTCGCCGACAGAACTAGAGTTAAATATCTTATCGTCTTTTTTTCTTGTTAGTATTTGTCATTGTGCGCTAGCCCATTGTTCCGGCGAGTGCCTCTTAAAACATTTTGAGAGCCGGAAGATCTCGCTTATGGGGTTATCATATATATGCTTATTCACACAAATCCATGCAGAAACTCACCGATCGAGGAAACCACAAACATTTTGAATATATTGCTTGACTTCTTTTCTCCTCGAGGGCTTTTGCGCTATTACGTGAGATCGTTCCACCTTGTTTAGCAGCGGATCCTCAAAGAGAAACTCAGCCCACCTATAAAAGGAGGAGCCTTTAGCTCAGTCACTCACAAGAAGCATTGAGGCAAACACACTTCACTGAGGCTTACAGAACTTCGATTGATCCAGCAGACAAAATGAAGTGGCTGACAGTTCTTTCAGCTATCACAGTGTTGTTCACCATCGCATCAAGAGCTACTGCTACCGAACGTAAGCATTATCTTTCCTACCTGTTCATGATTTGTCGAGGGCAAGCGCTACGAAATTCAATAAGAGTGATTAAGGGCTAGATCATGGTTTGGTTGAAATTTTACGAGCAATGAAAAAAAAAGATTTTTATAAAGACAAAAACGCCAACAACCAATGTCTTGTATATCTAGGAGTTCTCAACTTTCAGGATTTTGAATTACCGTACAGATAGATATGCAAATTGGCGGTATTTTTATTTCTTCTATATCTCATCTCTCCTGAAACCGTACAATCGCACTGTAACTGTTTTCTGCAAACCCATGCAATCCGCATTGCCATAAATGATCTTTTCCAGTGTTCAGTAATTCAACCTACTCTTGATCATTTAGTTTAACCAGGATTTCTTTCTTTTGTTGTCTTCCGAATTAGTACCGTACACATAGACCTACAAAGTTTAGCTGTATTTTTTATTTCTTGAAATCTCTATTTGCTAACGATTGTCTAGGGGATAACTCGAGCAACGAGGATTAAATGTGCAGCTCTCCAAAGCAGGCCAAAAGTAAAAAATAGTCCGGGGAATTGCTGACTATGACAACCCCTTTCGTCTTCCGCTTCGCATGGGCTGGGAGTCTACTCCAAAGACTGGAAATTTGTCCACCGTTTTATTTCTATACTCCGGCGTAATAGACCGAGAAAGCTGTAGAGGGATATGTTTAGTGAATGGATTTTTTCCTTAACTTGCAACATGATACTGTTTGGATATCCAAGAAAACATTCAAAAATATTTAGAACCAAAATGTTAACTTGACGTGGATCTTGAGAAACAGAAATGCTGAGTTTTCTTTTTTTCCTTCTCGTTGTTCTCTGATGGCAATGCGACAGTTATGGATATGCTGATTAGCGGCAGAAACATGAAAATGGTTCGGTGGTTTTGATTTTCACAGTCGAATAGCTAAGGAACAAGAGAAAATGAGGGGACAGAGAGGGAGGCTCCCGGTCCAGCCCTTGGGATATGTCATGTCCACGAAAGTTATTTTTAGACGAGTGGAAGTCTTCCGAGACGTCTGCATGGAGGTCAACCTCGGTCTGATGTTTGAAAGAAAAGCAAAGATTTCATGTAATGGCGGACGAAGTGGACTTGACGTTTGTACATGCGGACGTCTCGGAAGACAGACTTCCGCTAGAACAAAGACTTTCGCTCGTCTAAAAATAACTTTCGTGGACATGACATATCCCGGCCAACGCCCTGAGCCTCCGTCTCTGTCCCCTCATTTTCTCTTGCTAAGGAACTAATACTGGCCATGAAATGACGAACTCAGTGATGTGACGTTAAATTTTCAAGTGAAGTGATCATCTGCTTCCCTGCTATAGTAGAGGTCTCTTTTCTTTTTGCGTTCGTTGGTAGTCAACGAAATTGGGTCAGCAGTCTGAATAACAGACTCTCTGCCGCACGACACGTGATTAGTGACTGCTAGGGGAATGGGTCGTAACTCAAACTTGCACGTTAATGAATGGATCATACTGCTAGA
>NC_090879.1:30144462-30149462 GCF_036669935.1 Montipora foliosa
ATTTCAGGGTTTGGAGTGAAAGATCAAATCGACTAACTCAATGTTATACATGTACCCAATTCAATACTTTGGGAATAAATTATTTTGTTCCAGGTAGTATTCCATATCCGATTTAAATATGAGTACGACATTATAATGCAAATACAATAAACAAAAAAATCTTAATCCCGAGAGTTTTTAATTGGGTGCAACATTGAGTTAGCCGATTTGGTCTATTATGGAAATTTACAGATTTTTCCCAAGGTGTTCTCATAGATAAGCCACACCCCCAATTTTGGACAAATTTTTATGGTAAAAAACATGCGGCTTATAGCGACTTTTGCGTGACCTTGTAAAAGTTGTTCGCGATTTGTTTCACTGACCAATGTTTGGCAAGATTAAAACAAAGTTTCTCCTTATTCTCGCCAAGGAAACACCAAATATGGGCAGTAAACATTTTGACTACCCAATCACATTACTGCATTTCAAATGACGTTAAAGCTGTACCCCTCCAAATTGTTATTTGATAGTTACGCTGCTGCTGTTTTCATAACATTTTCTTCGGTCTCCACGCTATCAGATGGATGGATTGGCATCCCATCCAGGGGGGAGTAGAAATACTCCTAGTCGCTTCATGCCATGGAAACCGGGATAAGCTCCGGCCTGGTGGGCCACTTGGCTCGTATTACCTCTCACTATCAGAATGCCCAGTGATGAAAAAAGGTTACCTAAAATGTTTGCAATTAGTTGCCGATGATGGATTAGATGAGACGTCACGCACGATTCCTGTTCCCGAGTGATCAACATTCAATTTCAGATGCTGCCCATATGAAAAAAAAAAGGGTCTCCATTTTATTCATGCCTTAACTTACCCACATCTATCGAATGCGCACAAAATCGTCATTTTCGCCATAGTTTATACAGTTGGCTGGGTCGCGATTGAGGCCTGTAAAGGTCCTAGATGTTACCGGGAATTGTACGCGACGAATGATTTGCCAGCAAACAGTGAGACTTGTAAATTCCAGCTCTTAGATGGGCAAAACACGTCCTTCTGTTATTGATTGAGTTTATCTCCATTCTCAGCTCGATACATCGTGCACAACTCTCTTTGGGGGTCAGTATCGACCATCTCACAATCTCTTGATGGAGCACCGTTTAGCATGGTAACGTCATTCAGTGATGGTACTGTCGATAATAGCACTGGGATAGCATACTTCTACTTGTCAGCTTTTGATCCAGTGGTACATAACATAAAATCAAATAACTTGGCCAGTTTCTCAATTTCGGAGGCACAAAGTGATTACTGCAAAGAGCATGGCTGGGATCCAGAGTTACCACTCTGCGCTAGAGTTACGCTCAATGGAAAGGTGACTTAATATTAAGTTTAGCAAGCATAGATCAAGCAGTGGGCATTTTATTCACTCGCAAAAGCAGTGATCAAACTCGTCTCATGGGAAGAAAGCACTTAAGAGAGAAGCAAGCAGTAAGGATTGGGATAACTTTGTACAGTAACTTTCTAATAACAGCAGTAATTTTCTTTTTGCGTTTTGTTTACATTGTTCTTGTTAGAGTGCACGTGATCGTCAAGGTCATGAATGGGCTGCTAGTGGCACCTTTTAAATTTTATTTTAAAAGAAGCAAGCAGTAAGCTTTAGGAAAACTTTGTAACTTCGCAATAACAGGAGTAATTTTCCTTTGTGTTTTGTTTACATTGTTTTTGTAAGAGTGCATGTGATCTTCAAGGTCATGAATGGGTTGCATCCCAGCTGCTAGCAGCACCTAGTTACTTACAGTATGGACAGGAAAAACAAGGTTACTAAGACATTTATTATATCTCTGAGGTAACCAGGAGCGTGGCAAAGGAAAGTAGTTGAAGTCAAGTGGCACGCGCCAAAATCCGAAAAACAAATAAATAATATTGGTTTTTTTATTAGAAAGAGTTGTTTGTAAGTTTTAAACAGTTTCACAAGTTTTGTAATTTGACTTAGGCATTATGAAAAGTATGCTAGAAAATGTTTCCTAGTAAAAACAAGCGACAAAAAGTGATGACATTTCGACTGTTCTACGGTCATTTTCATGTCCAAGTTGAAGTTCATAAAAATTCTGCACATTCGTAAAATTTCTTCTGTTGAAGTGAGAAAAACTTAACGACTCGTTTACTCTAAAAATCCATTTCAAAAACTTCTTCTTGAGAGTAAGTTTCAACAGTTGTCCTTGCTTTTAACACACCTCTGGCTATTTTTACAAAACTAGTTTCGTCCCATCTTGGACGTCTTCACTAAAGAGGTCCGAGATCGGACGAAACTAGTTTTGTAAAAAATAGCCAGAGGTGTTTTAAAAGAAAGGACAACTGTTGACACTTGCTCTGAAGAAGAAGTTTTTAAAATTCCGCATATATACAAAAGAAGGCTAAAATTGTCTTCATTTTTTGTCGTTTGTTTTTACAATTAAAAGTTTATCTGCAAACTTGTTAATTCGTATTTTAGAAAATATTTCATCAAATTTTCAAATTGAGTGGGCGGGACAGTGGGCATACTGTAGAATGCGGCCCACTAAATTATTCAATCATATCGTGCATACTATCTGGGAGATATTATTGTTTGAGGTAACAAATGATAGACTCCACTCGAGTCCTTTCTTTTCTTTAGGGCCCTGATTTCGTTTGCCAATTGTAATTGCAGCTGTGTATTGTTATGTGGAATGGAAGGGTTCTAAAAAATCATTCAACTTTTGATTTTCCAGCTTCTTCATGTCCCCCCTGATGAGTTAAAGTTTGCGCAGAATGCATTATTTTCAAGGCACCCTGGGATGAAATATTGGCCAAAGTTTGATGGTGAGATTTCTTGTTAGAAATGGTAAACATGTCTGCCCTTTTTATTTGTGTTCTAACAAGAAACTATAGTCTTAAGAAAAGAGATTGCTGTACCCACAACATTCACGCAATTTATCTCCTAAACTTTGTTACTTTTTTAATAATATACATGTAAATTTTTCTCCATTTTGATTGGCTAAGAGAAATGCACTTTTCAGGTAACGCAGTGCAGAAAAGAGGTAATTTAGTGCAAAGGGACGTAACAAACCAGGCATTCTAATTGGTCAATTATTAAAGAAAGCCACAGATAGCCAGTCCAATGCTAACCCTGGGTGTTGCAAATTTAGCGTGATTATGTGATACGTATGCGTTCTTTCTGCTTAATTACGACAGGTTTCTCGATATTTTTCATGTATATTACATGTATTTAGCAATCATGTGATTTTTCTCGAGCAATTTGGAATAAATAGGCACTGGTAATTTTTTTCAAAGACTGGAAATTTTGTTTGTCTTTGAAAAAGTTTACTCGTGCTCCTTTATTGCAAATTACACTCAAAATCATGTGATTACCTATACTTATTGATGCGCAGTTGGTGCATGACTAACGGTATAGTAGGCCGTTGCTACAGCTTGAACTGAACAATAAAAATAATAATTTAAAGGGTCATTTTCACGGCCCGCTCCAGGTGCCAGCAATAAGTACCAGCCTTTTCTTACCGACCCACTAAACTCCCTAGGGAGTGAACACTGTGCGGGAGGCTGCAGGAAAAAAAAACCCCAGGCGGACCAACAGTCAGGGTTTTAAAATGACTAACGAGAAAGTGCTGCCTTTGCCATCTGCAAATTGTCAGGCGCTCTATTCTTCTCGGGTAAGGACGATAAACAATAGGCCCCAACCCACAACCTTTCGATGTTCATAACCCTATGGGACGTAAAAGAACCCACGCACTATTCGCAAAGAATAGGGCAGGGCGTTCTTGGTGTTGGGGTCTATCCACTGTAGTATACACGAGTTGTTTTTCCACGTCCAATTGGTCTATAAAAGAAAGAAAATGATTGCAAAAGGCATGCCATTAAGAAATATTACCTTTGCATCAAATCGTTTTCACTACTTACCCTTAAGGGAATGCAAACTTTTGATTGTTTTTATAAGCAAAGGAATGAGGTGGGTGGGCTAACCGTATCATTTGCTGTTGGGCTAAGGGAGCAAGGGATTCCGCAGTGGTGAGACACTCGCCTCTCACCGATGTGGCCCGGGTTCGTTTCCCAGACTCGGCGTCACGTGTGGGACTGGGTTGAAATTTGTTGTTCTCTACTCTGCCCCGAGAGGTTTTTCTCCGGGTACTCCGATTTTCCGCTCTCCTCAAAAACCAACTTACGATTTGATATGATTTGATTTCTGCACAGTAACCCCAGCGCAAAATACACCCGATACTTCATTATGCCGAGAAACCATCCCTTTACGGTATGTTCAAAGTGTTCAGTGAAAGCAGTTTGATTTTCGTTGAAATTATTGTTTCTTTCAATCAGATTGGCAAACCTTGAAGCTCAATATCACTCGTGTTTGGGTCCTAGATTACTACGGCTGTGCCGACATGATTCCTGTTGAAGAGTACTTGAAGGCCACCTTGTAGCGCGCATTGATGCTGGAAACGGTCCCCTGATTTGGTTTGCGATATTTTACTAAATTTTGGCTTTGGAATAATCAAGTAATCTGCAAAGAATCGAGATAAAAGACATTGATGCTAGATTAGATAGATTAGGGGTTTGCTTTTTATGCTGCCTCAAGCAGAATGAACGACTATTCTGCCAGCTAGTGGTCAGAAAGTTGCAAGTAGAATGAATTGCAGTCGCTTCGCCCGAAATGAGAGTCCATCAGCCCGAACTGAAAAGATGTTCCCCCGGACTATTCTTTACGATGATTTTGTTTGCTCTTCTGTTAATTTCGTATCGGGCGGAAGGACTTTTATTTTTGGCAAACCGACCTCCGGCGAATACGCTATCGGGCGAAATGACCTGCTACCACTAGAAGTAGATTTGTTTCACTAAAAATTTGCCTTTTTTTTTAACTACGGATATTTTTTCATCAATAATTTTAGACGTCTGTAATCTTGGAAAGTTGATAGCTCAATGGATAAATTTTTCACACCGTCAGACACAATAAATAAAGTAATTAGCGTTTTCATATGTGATGTGAAAAGATATATTT
>NC_090879.1:30156962-30159462 GCF_036669935.1 Montipora foliosa
GTTGTATGGTCTCCGTACACCCAACAGAACATTGACATGATACTGAGAACGTGTCCAGAGAAGAGCTACCAAGCTCATCCTCAAGTCAGAAATTGACTATGCCTCCTGTTTAAAGAAAGTCAATCTTCAATCACTTGAGCAAAGGCGATTTATGGCAGATGTCGCATTTCTATGCAAGGCCCTCAATTGTTATCTAAATGTGGAGCTCACAAAATATCTGAATTTCTACTCCATGCAAGATCGTTACATTGTCAGGGGTTGTAATAGTATGAGGTTAAAGAAGAACTTTGCTAGAACGAATTATTATAAATTCTCTTATTTTAATAGGATAGTTGATAGCTGGAATAGCTTACCTAGCAGTATTCATAATAGCTCTAATTTGAAGACCTTTGGAATTAATTTGATGCAACATTTAATTCAGTCTCAATTTCGTGTAAATACACAAAATATTTTTTAGGTTATATCATTATTCAATAATCATTTTAATCATTATTTTGAAGTGTATATCTAGGTGATCTGCCTTGTATGGAGTCTCGGACTCCTTTGCCGTGGATCATTCTTATGGCGCTATATTTTCCCTCCCCTTTTTTTCCTTCCTTTGTAATGTGTTGCCTTTAAATAGTAGTAAATAAATAAATAAATAAATAAATAAATAAATAAATAGAACAAATTTTGACAATTTCTCCGACATGGTGGGGATTGCTGAGCGTTGCGTTACATATCACATCATTTTCATTGTCAATACTCTTGTTGACAACGGCTCTCGACCAGTGAGCGCGCGAGAATCTCTGCAGTTATTTTAAAGACCAAAAAATCGAGTTCAGTGCTCGTTATCCTCGGCATAAAAAGCACTACAATATTGAAGTAAGTAAGATAAAAGTACTTCAATATTTAGCAATATCACCTACCGGTATTAGTAGTATCAAATAGAGGTTTTGCACGGCAGCCATGTTTCATGGCAGGAACAATTAAAATGTTTTGCAATAGAAGGAACATTTGTTCCCATAGGGAAAATAATCTATTGTTCCTGCCATGCAACATGGCTGCCGTGCAAAACCTCTATTGCATGCTCAAAGAGATTAATAAGTCACATATTCTGACCTTTAAGTAACGCTACATTAGGTCACGCTTTCTTGGCTTCGAAACTGAGACCCGGTTTATCGGTACATTTAGGGAATAGTCTTCTAAAAACAAAGCTCAATATAAAGTGGTACTACGACCAAAAAAAAATTTTGTTTTTCCTTTGGATTTCAAAACTATGTTAACTAAACACTAACTCTCCCAAGTTTTAAGTTCTGGTTTTAAAAAGACACCTGTTTATTTTAGCTGGAATTTTCTTATTTATTGGTCCGCCATTACTAACTTTAAAATCTTGAGAGAGCTGGGTCGAGGAGAAAATGACGTCAAACACGCACTAGTTTAAGAATGCAATGCGTGTGTACGCGGCCTAATTAATATGCAGCACGGGAGTTTCGGGCTTTCAGACTTTTCAACCCGTGTTTTGCATATATAATAAATTGCGTTTACACGCTGAAATTTTAAGCTAGTGAGTAAATGACGTCATTTTCTCTAGATCCAACCCTCTGAGGTCCAATCGGCCAGTTTTGAACGTGAGTAATGGCGGACCATGAAATCCAAAACTTACACTCAAAATAAACAGCCTTTGGATAAAACTCAAAGCTCAAAATTTTGCCAGTTAGTTGTTAAGCGAACACGCTTTCAAAATCTGAAGAAAAAAAGGAAATGATTTTTTGATCATAGTACCACATATCTGCAAAACGCAACAAAAGGGTTGAAAAAACGGATTCTAAAAGTTTACCCCCCTCAATTCTACTGTATTAAAAACACACTCCCCCCCCCATTTCCCTTGGTTTTGAGAATTTTACCCCCCACTCTAAACACCGCCCCCCCTAGCCATAAATAACGAAAAGACCCTTATCTCTATTAAACCTGTCTCACAAATTTATTCCATTGATTCGGTTTTCAAGGAATATTCATACGTGATGTTATCGTACAGGCCTGGGTTGCTGGAAGCATGGTTACCGTAAAATACCATGGAAACCTATAGGTTTTGCTACCTCTTAACCAACGGTTAGCGATAACCAGGCCTTGAGCAACCGGCCCCAGGTAGAAGACTCCCAACAGCACTTCTCAAAGGACCAATGAATTTCAGTCGAATACAGAATCACAGCTTTTATTACTAAATAGCAATCGTACAGAAATATCATACGGAATTGAAATTGGTAACACAGGTCACAGCGCAGAACCTCGCTGAAGAACAGTGACAAATCATTCGCTTTAGTCCAACTACAAATTATTTTGAATCTGTGCCTTGCCTATTTTAAAAGAGAACTAGATGCTTCTGTGAAGCATACACTGGCTTGCCTGTGGTACGTGCTACAGAAAATCAGAAGGCACTGAATTGTGTGGTATTGAAATACAGCATTCTAGTCTCTGAAGAATAACAAATAAAAGAGAAGCGAGAAACATTGGCTTCTGG
>NC_090879.1:30164462-30169462 GCF_036669935.1 Montipora foliosa
GTTTCGCATTTGGTGTCACGGTTGTTAATGGCAGTGACAGTGTTCACTTGAAATCAAGCAGAAGAAATACTTTGGTTTTCTGCGCACGAAGAATATCGGAAAAGCTTGCGTAGACGAAGAAAACGGTGTTGAGTTATCTGATATTTACATCCGAGTCATCCTTGTTTTATTGTCATTTTCCTAGCCTAATATATTTTTGTATTAATAAAGTACTCATGTGGACATGCAAACGGGGAGGGATTATGGCTGTCCTATTTTAACTTAAGGTTCATTCGCAATCATTCTCCGATTCTACTTTAACATACTTTAGAAATCATTCTCCGATTTTTACGTATTTTAGAAATCATCTCTTGGAAATGACCAGGAATAAACGATTGCGTTGTGTTCGTTCGGGCGAGACTCTTTTGTTGTATTTGCCAGTGTCGCTCGCTTGTTTTGCTATTATTGTTTTTTTCGGTATTTTTGTTACATTCGTGAAGCCCCTTTCCCTGCTTTCTTTCAGTTATTTGTTATATTTGCCAGTGTCGCCCCGTTGATTTGTTATTTTCATTATTTTTTCTATTATGTTTTTTCGCACAGTTGTTATATTTGTTATTCTTGCGATTGAGTGCATTTCTGGACATAACTAAGATTAGGCACCGTAGGACGGTATTGTGTGACGAAGGACAAGATTCGCTTATCTTCCTTGCATTTCTGCGTGAGGGCTTGTTTCCTGTTCTCAAATTTTTGATGTCTGAGAGTGTAGCCGTAATCAGGCTTTCTGGGTGTCCTCGTTCAATAAGACCTGCTCTAAAATGCGATATTTTAGTCTTGAATTCATTTTCAGGAGTTTGTACGGAGAAGTCTAAGTGCTTCGCCCTTGATGAAGCCCTTTTTTGACCCCTAAAGGGTGCCAACTTGAGAAATGCGTGTACTGAAATGTTTCAGTAGGTTCGAAATGTGTTTCTATATCCAATATAGATTTTTTTAGCGAATCGTTCACCTTTGAAAACGTTTGTGTCAAGGAACGTAATCTTAGTATATAAATTCAGCCGTAAACTTGATAGTTTGGTAGTGCTTGTTTGCTGGTTCGATGAATTAGCGGGATCTTCCAGCTCTCAAAATGTTTTAGGAGGCACACGTCGGAACAATGGGCTAGCGCACAATGACAAGCAAAAGCATTTAATAATACTAACGAGCAAAAATGGCGATAAGGCATTTAACTCTAGATCTCTCGGCGATAATTCGAATGCGGTACGGATCCTTTTGAGGATGGCGAAAATCAATTGGCAGGTAACATCTCCAAAACTCGACAGCTCATTTATTTCCCTATTGCTGAATGCTCTGAACATAAAAAAGACAAAAGAACAAAGTGACAATAAACCAAAAGCGAATTCAGGGACGTAACTTACGTTTGGTATAAGACCACTTTCATACTTACATCCATTTGTTCAGGAGTCCAACAATCGAGGTTTACAGATTTTGTCCTCGAAATGTGGACGTTGCAGGCAAAATCCGTTCTTAGATTGAACCGTTTTTACCTAGGTTAAATTTGTGATCCGCATTTTACCTAGGTTGAATATGCACTCAACCTAGCTTAACCCCCCCCCCCCCCCCTTCGTATAAAGGATTGAAAACACCTGTACCTTCCCTCCTCAAGCTCTGCCTTACGCTTCTCAACACATCATCTTGATTAGTGGTATCATCTTATCGGTTTCTGTATTCATACACTTATTAATTCAGTCTCAACATTAGAACATAGTAAGGGAACAAAGAACTGTACTATGCATACACTTGTACTCGAACTCGCATCTCCAGTCCTGTGTCTTCACCACTACACTACAATGGCGAACATGCTCAACCCAACACAGTTCTTTTCATTATTTACTTTTCTATACTTGGTCAATTGATATCTATGTATAATAACCAAAACTAATCCTAACCTGACCCCAAGTTTTCTCTAGGCTTAATTTAGGCTCCAAAAAAAGTTTCTTCAATCCATCTGAGTGCGTATTCAACCTAGGTAAAATGAGGATCACCAATCAAGTTAACCTAGGTTAAAACGGAATCAACCTGAAAAAGCATTTTACCCGCAACATGGACACCTAAATTTCGATAAAACCCGGCACAACGAATGATGCCCAACAAGGCCCTGGAAGGAGAAAAAAAGGGCTCTTATTTAGTAACCAGAAGTTTCACATTTGCACCGCATATTTCCTACCAGCTAATCGAAACGCGCGTATAACACTACATAGCGCTGTACATCAATTAAGTATAATAAGATAACCACCCAATATAATAAAAAAAAGTATTATAAAACAGTTCTAGCGTTCCACAGTGAGTAAAAGTGTGTGGATGACCAGGAATGTTTCGTCCATTTTTCTGTGACGATGTTTAGTTATCATATGCTTTGGCTGCTATTTGTCCCTCGATATCCGGCATAAATTAACTTAACCCTTGGCTACGAAAACTTTCAATGCTGGTATCGTATTTTTCAATTTGTACTGACAAAGTCACCAAAGAAAATAGTGAACAGTGTTACTGTGATGATTGATGTTCAATCAAAAATTAATGTCAATTTGTGCAAATGTGATACTTCTTGGAATCCAGGAGTGTTTCTTTGCATCCGTTGTGCCGGGTTTTATCGAAATTTAGGTGCTCACATTTCGAGGGACGGTATCTGTAACCTCGATTCGTGGATTCCTGAACAAATGGATGTAAGTATGAAAGTCAGATCTTATACCAAACTATTTACGTCTCTGAATTCGCTCCAGTTTTGGTTTGTTGTCACTTCGTTCTTTTGTTTTTTTTTTTTTCATTCAGAGCATTCAGCAATAGGGAAATAAATGAGCTGCCTAGTTTTGGGAACGTTATCTGCCCAAAAAGTGATTTTCACCGTCCTCAAAGGGATCCGTACCACGTTCAGTGCTTTTTTCGCCGACAGAACTAGAGTTAAATATCTTATCGTCTTTTTTTCTTGTTAGTATTTGTCATTGTGCGCTAGCCCATTGTTCCGGCGAGTGCCTCTTAAAACATTTTGAGAGCCGGAAGATCTCGCTTATGGGGTTATCATATATATGCTTATTCACACAAATCCATGCAGAAACTCAGCGATCGAGGAAACCACAAACATTTTGAATATATTGCTTAACTTCTTTTCTCCTCGAGGGCTTTTGCGCTATTACGTGAGATCGTTCCACCTTGTTTAGCAGCGGATCCTCAAAGAGAAACTCAGCCCACCTATAAAAGGAGGAGCCTTTAGCTCAGTCACTCACAAGAAGCATTGAGGCAAACACACTTCACTGAGGCTTACAGAACTTCGATTGATCCAGCAGACAAAATGAAGTGGCTGACAGTTCTTTCAGCTATCACAGTGTTGTTCACTATCGCATCAAGAGCTACTGCTACCGAACGTAAGCATTATCTTTTCTACCTGTTCATGATTTGTCGAGGGCAAGCGCTACGAAATTCAATAAGAGTGATTAAGGGCTAGATCATGCTTTGGTTGAAATTTTACGAGCAATGAAAAAAAAAAGATTTTTATAAAGACAAAAACGCCAACAACCAATGTCTTGTATATCTAGGAGTTCTCAACTTTCAGGATTTTGAATTACCGTACAGATAGATATGCAAATTGGCGGTAGTTTTATTTCTTCTATATCTCATCTCTCCTGAAACCGTACAATCGCACTGTAACTGTTTTCTGTAAACCCATGCAACCCGCCGCGGCATTCCTATAAATGTTCTTTTCCAGTGTTCAGTAGTTCAACCTACTCTTGATCATTTAGTTTAACCAGGATTTCTTTCTTTTGTTGTCTTCCGAATTAGTACCGTACAGATAGATCTGCAAAGTTTAGCTGCATTTTTTATTTCTTGAAATATCTATTTGCTAACGATTGTCTAGGGGATAACTCGAGCAACGAGGATTAAATGTGCAGCTCTCCAAAGTAGGCCAAAAGTAAAAAATAGTCCGGGGAATTGCTGACTATGACAACCCCTTTCGTCTTCCGCTTCGCACGGGCTCGGAGTCTACTCCAAAGACTGGAAATTTGCCCACCGTTTTATTTCTATACTCCGGCGTAATAGGCCGAGAAAGCTGTATAGGGATATGTTTAGTGAATGGATTTTCTCCTTGATTTGCAACATGACACTGTTTGGATATCCAAGAAAACATTCAAAAAATTGAGAACCAAAATGTTAACTTGACGTGGATCTTGAGAAACAGAAATGCTGAGTTTTCTTTTTTTCCTTCTCGTTGTCCTCTGATGGCAATGCGACAGTTATGGATATGCTGATTAGCGGCAGAAAGATGAAAATGGTTCGGTGGTCTTGATTTTCACAGTCGAATAGCTAAGGAACTAATACTGGCCATGAAATGACGAACTCAGTGATGTGACGTTAAATTTTCAAGTGAAGTGATCATCTGCTTCCCTGCTATAGTAGAGGTCTCTTTTCTTTTTGCGTTCGTTGGTAGTCAACGAAATTGGGTCAGCAGTCTGAATAACAGACTCTCTGCCGCACGACACGTGATCATTGACTGCTAGGGGAATGGGTCGTAACTCAAACTTGCACTTTAATGAATGGATCATACTGCTAGAACTGGAAGGAAATGGAACGGAGATTAGGGGCAGCAGTTTCAATCGCAGGCTCTGTTCGCCATGTTTTGTTCTTTGACCTCCTGTTGTTTTTTGACAGTAAGTAAATAATCTACTATCCGTGGGGTATGCACATTTGTGACTACGATGAAAAAAAAAAAAAAAAAACTGAACTGGAATATTGACGTAGTCGGCCTGTGGCATCCCACGTAATTATTTCGGATCTGGATCTGGTATGTGAAAGATTAAGACAAGTCCTGTTCTTGCTTAATAACATAACTTATTGTCTTGCCTTTTGGTATTAATTCAGAATTTGTACGGTGTAACTACATATTTTTTAACAAAGTGTTAGAAATGACATGACAGAAAATCTCACACTTCTTGCGCAGTTTCTTGCGCAGTCATGTGACAAGAATGCGCGACTAT
>NC_090879.1:30174462-30219462 GCF_036669935.1 Montipora foliosa
TACCTTCACCTGTTCAAGATCGCTTAAAAGACCTACCGTAATAATAGCAGTTTAACAGGCTTTCATTAAAGGAACAAAACTTGCAACAGTAGTGACCAGTTATCATCTTTTTTGTGCAGTATCAGTTAATGTTTGGGAATGAATCATTTTGTTCCAGGTAGTATTCCATATCATTTAAATATGAGTATGACATTATAATGCAAATACAATACACAAAAAATCTTAACCCCGGGAGATTTGAATTGGGTGCAACATTGAGTTAGCCGATTTGGTCTATTATGGAAATTTACAGATTTTTTCCAAGGTGTTCTCATAGATAAGCCACACCCCCAATTTTGGACAAATTTTTATGGTAAAAAACATGCGGCTTATAGCGACTTTTGCGTGACCTTGTAAAAGCTGTTCGCGATTTGTTTCACTGACCAATGTTTGGCAAGATTAAAACAAAGTTTCTCCTTATTCTCGCCAAGGAAACACCAAATATGGGCAGTAAACATTTTGACTACCCAATCACATTACTGCATTTCAAATGACGTTAAAGCTGTACCCCTCCAAATTGTTATTTGATAGTTACGCTGCTGCTGTTTTCATAACATTTTCTTCGGTCTCCTCACTATCAGATGGATGGACTGGCATCCCATCCAGGGGGGAGTAGAAATACTCCTAGTCGCTTCATGCCATGGAACCGGGATAAGCTCCGGCCTGGTGGACCACTTGGCTCGTATGCAGACTTTACCTCTCACTATCAGAATGCCCAGTGATGAAAAAAGGTTACCTAAAATGTTTGCAATTAGTTGCCGATGATGGATTAGATGAGACGTCACGCACAATTCCTGTTCTCTAGTAATCAACATTCAATTTCAGATGCTGCCCATAAGAAAAGGAAAAGGGTCTCGATTTTATTCATGCCTTAACTTACCCACATCTATCGAATGCGCACAAAATCTTCATTTTCGCCATAGTTTATACAGTTGGCTGGGTCGCGATTGAGGCCTGTAAAGGTCCCAGATGTTACCGGGAATTGTACGCGACGAATGATTTGCCAGCAAACAGTGAGACTTGTAAATTCTAGCTCTTAGATGGGCAAAACACGTCCTTCTGTTATTGATTGAGTTTATTTCCATTCTCAGCTCGATACATCGTGCACAACTCTCTTTGGGGGTCAGTATCGACAATCTCACAATCTCTTGATGGAGCACCGTTTAGCATGGTAACGTCATTCAGTGATGGTACTGTGGATAATAGCACAGGGATACCATACTTCTACTTGTCAGCTTTTGATCCAGTGGTACATAACATAAAATCAAATAACTTGGCCAGTTTCTCAATTTCGGAGGCACAGAGTGATTACTGCAAAGAGCATGGCTGGGATCCAGAGTTACCACTCTGCGCTAGAGTTACGCTCAATGGAAAGGTGACTTAATATTAAGTTTAGCAAGCATAGATCAAGCATTGGGCATTTTATTCACTCGCAAAAGCAGTGATCAAACTCGTCTCATGGGAAGCAAGCACTTAAGAGAGAAGCAAGCAGTAAGGATTGGGATAACTTTGTACAGTAACTTTCTAATAACAGCAGTAATTTTCGTTTTGCATTTTGTTTACATTGTTCTTGTTAGAGTGCACGTGATCGTCAAGGTCATGAATGGGCTGCTAGTGGCACCTTTTAAATTTTATTTTAAAAGAAGCAAGCAGTAAGCTTTAGGAAAACTTTGTAACTTCGCAATAACAGGAGTAATTTTCCTTTGTGTTTTGTTTACATTGTTTTTGTAAGAGTGCATGTGATCTTCAAGGTCATGAATGGGTTGCATCCCAGCTGCTAGCAGCACCTAGTTACTTACAGTATGGACAGGAAAAACAAGGTTACTAAGACATTTATTATATCTCTGAGGTAACCAGGAGCGTGGGAAAGGAAAGTAGTTGAAGTCATTTGGCATGCGCCAAAATCCGAAAAACAAATAAATAATATTGGTTTTTTTATTAGAAAGAGTTGTTTGTAAGTTTTAAACAGTTTCACAAGTTTTATAATTTCACGTAAGCAATATGAAAAGTATGCTAGAAAATGTTTCCTAGTAAAAACAAGCGACAAAAAGTGATGACATTTCGACTGTTCTATGGTCATTTTCATGTCCAAGTTGAAGTTCATAAAAATGCTGCACATTCGTAAAATTTCTTCTGTTGAAGTGAGAAAAGCTTTACTCTAAAAATCATTTAAAAAACTTCTTCTTGAGAGTAAGTGTTAACAGTTGTCCTTGCTTTTAACACACCTCTGGCTATTTTTACAAAACTAGTTTCGTCCGATCTTGGACGTCTTCACTAAAGAGGTCCGAGATCGGACGAAACTAGTTTTGTAAAAATAGCCAGAGGTGTTTTAAAAAGGACAACTGTTGACACTTGCTCTGAAGGAGAAGTTTTTAAAATTCCGCATATATACAAAAGAAGGCTAAAATTGTCTTCATTTTTTGTCGTTTGTTTTTACAATTAAAAGTTTATCTGCAAACTTGTTAATTCGTATTTTAGAAAATATTTCATCAAATTTTCAAATTGAGTGGGCGGGACAGTGGGCATACTGTAGAATGCGGCCCACTAAATTTAGGGGCACCCAACGAATCTGTTCCTCGCATTATCTGTTCCCCAGAGGAATCTTGCTGGCTGGCAAAAATACAGGTGTTTCGATGAGCTGGCTGGGAAATTTTGTTATTGATAGAGGTTTTGCCTGGGAATTACTGACTTTTTCTAGCATTTTAACCCGAGCTGGCTGTAGAAACTCTGAAGACTGAGGACGACTAAAAAAAAAAAAAAAAGAACCCCTTCCCTCTCCCAGAGAGTAGTCACAAACATACGACGGCTGGTCAGAGTGATTGCGCTTGCGGAAAAAACCTGTTTTGTCCCGGTTTTGTCGCTTTTGTTCGGTCGTTTTGGATCGAGGGATTTGAAAGCGCGCGGAATTCCTGGCTGGGAAATAAATTTGGTCAGCTGGCTGGGAAACCAACCAATTTTATCTAGCTGGCTGGGAAATTTCTTGTGCGTCTTGCTGGGAAAAAGGAACAGATAATGTTTTCCCAGCAACACTGAAAAACACCTGAAAATGCCTTAATAACATTTATTTTCATTAACTGGGGTATAATAATACATTTTACAACAAATTTGTCGTTGGGTGCCCCTGTAAATTATTCAATCATATCGTGCATACTATCTGGGAGATATTATTGTTTGAGGTAACAAATGATAGACTCCACCCGAGTCCTTTCTTTTCTTTCGGGTCCTGATTTCGTTTTCCAATTGTAATTGCAGCTGTGTATTGTTATGTGGAATGGAAGGGTTCTAAAAATTCATTCAACTTTTGATCTTCCAGCTTCTTCATGTCCCCCGTGATGAGTTAAAGTTTGCGCAGAATGCATTATTTTCAAGGCACCCTGGGATGAAATATTGGCCAAAGTTTCATGGTGAGATTTCTTGTTAGAAATGGTAAACATGTCTGCCCTTTTTATTTGTGTTCTAACAAGAAACTGTAGTCTTAAGAAAAGAGATTGCTGGACCCACAACATTCACGCAATTTATCTCCTAAACTTTGTTACTTTTTTAATAACATACATGAAAATTTTTCTCCATTTTGATTGGCTAAGAGAAATGCACTTTTCAGGTAACGCAGTGCAGAAAAGAGGTAATTTAGTGCAAAAGGACGTAACAAACCAGGCATTCTAATTGGTCAATGATTAAAGAAAGCCACAGATAGCCAGTCCAATGCTAACCCCGGGTGTTGCAATTTTAGCGTGATTATGTGATACTTGTGCGTTCTTTCTGCTTAATTACGACAGGTTTCTGGATATTTTTTCATGCATATTACATGTATTTAGCAATCATGTGATTTTTCTCGAGCAATTTGGAATAAATAGGCACTGGTAATTTTTTTCAAAGACTGGAAATTTTGTTTGTCTTTGAAAAAGTTTACTCGTGCTCCTTTATTGCAAGTTACACTCAAAATCATCCTATACTTATTGATGCGCAGTTGGTGCATGACTAACGGTATAGTAGGCCGTTGCTACAGCTTGAACAATAAAAATAAGAATTTAAAGGTCATTTTCACGGCCCGCTCCAGGTGCCAGCATGAAGTACCAGCCTTTTCTTACCGACCCACTAAACTAGGGAGTGAACACTGTGCGGGAGGCTGCAGGAAAAAAAACTCCAGGCCGACCAACAGTCAGGGTTTTAAAATGACTAAGGAGAAAGTGCTGCCTTTGCCATCTGCAAATTGCCAGGCGCTCTATTCTTCTCGGGAAGGACGATAAACAATAGGCCCCAACCCACAACCTTTCGATGTTCATAACCCTTTGGGACGTAAGAGAACCCACACACTATTCGCACAGAATAGGCCAGAGAGTTCTTGGTGTTGTGGTCTATCCACTGTAATATACACGAGTTGTTTTTTCACGTCCAAGTGGTCTATAAAAGAATGGAAATGATTGCAAAAGGCCTGCCATTCAAAAATATTAATTACCTTTCCATCAAATCGCTTTCACCACTTACCCTTAAAGAAAAGCAAACTTTTGATTGTTTTTATAAGCAGTGGAATGAGGTGGGTGGGCTAATCGTATCATTTGCTGTTGGGCTAAGGGAGAAAGGGATTCCGCAGTGGTGAGACACTCGCCTCCCACCGATGTGGCCCGGGTTCGATTCCCAGACTCGGCGTCACGTGTGGGACTGTGCTGAATTTGTTGTTTCTCCACTCTTCTCCGATAGGTTTTTCTCCGGGTACTCCGGTTTTCCGCTTCCCTCAAAAATCAACTTATGATTTGATATGATTTGATTTCTGTACAGTAACCCCAGCGCAAAATACACCCGATACTTCATTATGCCGAGAAACCATCCCTTTACGGTATGTTCAAAGTGGTCAGTGAAAGCAGTTTGATTTTCATTGAAATTATTGTTTCTTTCAATCAGGTTGGCAAACCTTGAAGCTCAATATCACTCGTGTTTGGCTCCTAGATCACTACGGCGCTGCCAACATCATTCCTGTTGAAGACTACTTCAAGGCCAACTTGTAGCGCGCATTGATGCTGGAAACGGTCCCCTGATTTGGTTTGCGATATTTTACTAAATTTTTGCTTTGGAATAATCAAGTAATCTGCAAAGAATCGAGATAAAAGACATTGACGCTTCTCCTTCAGTTTAGCTAGATTAGGGTTTTGCTTATTATGCTGCTTGAAGCAGAATGAACGACTATTCTGCCAGCTAGTGCGCAGAAAGTTGTAACTAGAATGAATTGTAGTCGCTTCGCCCGAACTGAAAATCCGTTCGCCCGAAATGAGAGTCCATCAGTCCGAACTGAAAAGATGTTCCCCCGGACTATTCTTTACGATGATTTTGTTTGCTCTTTTGTTAATTTTCGTATCGGGCGGAAAGACGTTTATTTTTGGCAAACCGACCTCCGGCGAATACGCTATCGGGCGAAATGACCTGCTACCACTAGAAGTAGATTTGTTTCACTAAAAAATAGCTTTTTTTTCAACTACGGATATTTTTTCATCAATAATTTTAGACTTCTGTAATCTTGGAAAGTTGATAGCTCAATGGATAAATTTTTAACACTGTCAGACACAATAAATAAAGTAATTAGCATTTTCATATGTAAGGATATGTATTTCTTGTTTTTTTCTGATTGAAAAAATTCGAGCGCTCCTCTCCACTCCAATTTTCTGTACTACAACCCTGTTGTGCTTTTGCGAGACCGCGCACGATTCACAGTCATCAGAGAGATTCAGCCTTGCGTCTACAAGAAACGAGGACCTGGAGACTTCTGCTTGTTATGAAAATGAATACTCTCTTAATTGCGCTCGACATTTCTAATCTTGGGTATCCTGTGCATAGGGTGCGCTTTTTCAGCGCCATCTTGAATTACGTCCTGCGTGCGTTGATACGTCATATGCGCAAATGACGATCGTGCACCAGATTGTTTGTTCCAATAAGATTGTTTCTTTCCCTGCCCTTCTCTTTTGCTTCTTAAGAGGCTGTCGAACGCACTTTAATAATCCGAGATTACTTTTAGTCTAACTTGTCTCTTTTGACAAGTTGCTCGAGAGGCAAGAAATGAACTAACTCGGGTTCCCAGTCACTAGGTTAGATAACGAAGGAGACTCAATCAATATAGCAGACTGCGTTTTAACTATTTCATTCGATTGGGCGCGTATTAAATCAGTTACCACAGGGGCGGCACGAGCTACTCTGACAACTTAAAACGAATCCCAAAATTATACACACATTTTATTAAATTATGATTGGATGAGTTCTAATCAAAACCAGGTTGTTACAATCACAGCTTGGCAGCGCCTTTAAACTTATTTCCTAATTGAATGTTCGTTGTCCTTCATTTTCACACCCACCGCAAATGTAACGAAATCGTACAAACAGAAAGTCTCTGACAGGCAAACATTTGCTGTTTACCTTAAACGCGACGTTTAATCTTTCCATTGTGTGCTTAAAAAACAGAGGGGATTATTCCTTAGCTGAACAACGTGTTTTTCCCATTGGTGTATTAAATGAGTTGAAAGTGGTCGCATGGGGACCCAAACGGCCTCTTGGTGCTTGCTACAGTGTTTGGCCACAGCGACGTTCACACGTTTAACTCAAAAAAGAAGGAAACTAGGGTACGCGGGAACAGACGCAGATGGAGTCAGTTTCAAAATGGCGGGCGAGACTGACATCAACTTGATTGCAAGACTTTACTCTGAAACCACTAGTACCCAATTCGCTCACATTAAATAGGGAGTTTAAGCAAAGACGACGTTTACGGCAACGAGAACGCCACGAAGCAAGAATGTTATTGGTTAAAAATTAAATAAAGAAATAATCGTGCAGCACGAATTTCCGTCCATTTCTTTGATGTACTCCACAAAACAACAACGTGAAATCACTAAATTTTAGGTTTTGGCGACAACGTGAGCATATAACAATGAACCATTTATTTGCTATCTTTACTTTAAAACCTTTCGTAACCTTCCAGTTACAGGATAGATCACCCGTATTGTACAACGTGAACAAGACGGAATAATTGCGTAATACTTGCGATAGCCACCGTCTTTGCTTAAACTCACTGTGCGACGTGAAGGAGGTGGAATTATCTCGATAGACTCGCCAAAATGCAAAGTTGTATTTTGGAATGACGTTTTAGTTGTCGTAAACGTCGTTTTTGCTTAAACTCAATTGGGAGCTTAAGCAACGGCAGCGGCAACGAGAACGTCATCTCAAAATATAAATTCGCGTTATTTTAATCGCTTATTGACTATTTCAACCTTTTTAATATGACAAGGATGTGGTAGTTCCCAAAAAATGACACTGGTCAGAACAGCACTTGATTTGGGGGAGAAAGACGTTCTTCTTGGCTATTTCACGTTGTTGTTTTTTCGCTGGGTATGTGCCGCTGGCCTTTCAAAATCCCATCCCCTTTATAGTTTATTTTATGGCCAATTATAGACCCCATCTTAGTCACTTTTGGGTAAATGTAATTTTAGCGACCCCAACTTAGTCACTTTCTGTTTATGCATAAACCCTACGTAAAGTATTTTAAATGTAATTTCAAAACAGAATGTAATGCGACTAGTAAGTATTAAATCAACAGCGTTACAGTTCTTCCTGTAACAACTTTTTTCTACCGTGAATCTTTCCATTTTTATATCCCACTAGCCAGAATTTTCTTACCCCCAGAATCCCGACAATTGGCGATCCCATTCTAGTAACTCTGTCGGGAACTTTGTTGAAAATTCAACTCCATTATAGTCAATTCAGTCGTGAAAATGCAACCCCATCCAGCGGCACATCCCCATTAGGCCACTAATAGGAAGTACCCCCCCCCCCCCTGGGGGCGTTCTCGTTGCCGTCGCCGTTGTCGTTACTTAAGCTCCCTATTGTACAACGTGAAGGAGGTGGAATAATCTCGATGGATTCACGACAATGCAAAGTTGTTTTTTTGAGATGACGTTTTTATCACCGTAAGTTCCTTATATCATCTTTTGTGGGTTGAGTGTTAAACTCCGTTTTTTACATCACTTCAAATGGGGTTTGAATTAAATTTTTAATCAATACTAGATTTTTTTGCAAGAATTGATAGCCTCGATCTGCAGCTTTTTACACCTATGTGCATTTAGTTGTAGGATAACTCATCAAGAGAGGCGCTCTGACGAGCAGGTAGCAATCATACATAACGATCATTTTGATAAGTGTGTATCTCAGACTCGTTTTCCTTGGACGTTCTGTTGAACGTGAAATGAATCGCGGAAAAAACAACTATGATTATCTGATGAGCAGCCTTTTGAAATCCGCGTGAAAAGTGAACCAGAATGTTGGAGTCGAAAGAAGTCTGGATCGGGTGCTGCGCAGTCCCACGCGGTTAGCATGATTGAAATGCCAGCAGAATGTACCTGTTGCAGGCAATATCTAACCAGCTGGCACACAGAGTAGTCATTAATGATCAAATTAGTGGACCGTTCATTACTTTTTATCTAAGTCGAGCTCCGGACATTTTAAGAACTGGGACGCTGAAACTAAGTTTTTTCAAGAAAACTCCGTCGTCAGGGAAAAAATTAAAAAAAAAAGGTATAACAAGTTTGGGACCGATTTAAAAATTGTTTTTTTCTAACTTGCGGTACAAGCGAATTGTTTGACTGCTAATTGTTGATGTTGATTTTTTTTTTCAAGTGAAAGAAAGACATTCCCCTCTCTCTAAAATTCAACATGGCGGCTTGGAAATCGATCATTACAGGGGCCCATTACTTTATTGTACGCTTGAGTCAACCATTTCTCGTATCGTTCTATTTTTTAAAACTACTATATTTTGACGTATGTGACGTATGTGACTGAGAACATACGTGAAGTGGTTCAAATACGTCACATACCTATGTGACGTAATAAATGGCTGACCATAGGTCGCTTATGATTGGCTATTCTGAAAACACCCAGTAAAGCCCCCCTGCGAGGTGCTTTTAAAAATAGAAAGATGCGGGAAAGCGTTGACTCACAGGGTTAATATGGAAGATGGAGGCTCCGGCTAATGGGCTTCTGATCATTATCATATGAAGGTAACAAATCTCATGCTAGGGGCGCTTTCCGTTCGACCAAAAGTTCGAAAAACCGGCTAATGAATCGAATGAAACGATAGTAGTCCGGAAAACATTCTTGGAAAGTTGGGTATAAGTTATGAAGTGGTCCTGAAATTCGGGAATTCTGGAACAACTAGAAATCCCTTCCCATTGGTTCATTCCACCTCGGGCGCAATTGATGTTTCCATTTTGGGGCAGTACTCGTTGCTGTGGTTGGTTTCGAGCGGCCAACTGGAAAATACAAGAAATTATTGAAATTTTTTACCAGACCTTTTGGTCGAATGGAAAGCGCCTTAGGTCTATGTCGTCATTTTCACAAACCAAGCTTTCTTTAGACGAGTTCTTAAATACGTTTCAGATCGTACGAGCGAGCCTTTTCAAACCAAAGGGTACTAATAAATTATGTAAGACATCTGATTGGCTGGAAAGGTCACGATTCGTGGAAAAATCAATCTGAACATAACTCAGTCCGAAAAACGCCGTGACACTAATATACCGAAGACGCACGCTTCAGGTCACGTGCTCCTGTTGTAGGCAACTGTTTTTTTTAAATTATGGCACTGAATCACGTGATCAGTTATGATTCATTTGCAGCGCCTTGAATACGTTCGATACTATGAATCTTGGGTAACAGTCCTGGTACATGACGTAGTAGACATGCCGTTGTGCGTGGTCGTAAACTGTCTGGTCCGGTTCCTCCATGACCTCCTCGATCATTTGGCGAGTTCTGTGGTCTATGCTGACCTGTTACAAGAAGTAAATATTCACTATTTTAAGCATTAGAGGACTTTTTCCGTGTTTGCACAGACTAATCTAAACACGAGGGGCGTTGGGAAAAATCGAGACTGTTATGTTTCTTTACGTGGCGTATTTAAAATGTTGCGAGCAGACATCCGTTAACTCTATTGGCCTCGGTGAGTCTCCAGAGGATCCGATGGACTTCGTTGGACTATTAGTCCCCAATCTGCTAATTTCAAGTGTTTAGACTTCCGGTAACTCCATTTGACTCAATGCGACTCCAGTGGACTCCGATAGACTTCACGTGAAACAGATACGACTTCCGGTTCTAGCTGATAGTAGATCTAGTTGAGTGTATTGGACATGTGTGTAAATTTTGAGAATGATGCTTATAAATCAGGCTATGCAAATACGGAAAGAGCCTTTATAAAATAACGTCCTCTGGAAAAAGCACAGGGAGTGACGTGACAACTAATGTTTGCATACCGGCGCTCTCATGCAAACACATCTACAGGTGGTTTTCACATGACGTCATCGCCACCATATTGGTGGACGAAAACAAAAGATCTCGTATTGACTCCTTTTGTTCGTCCACCAGAAATTGTACATTGCAGCATTGCTATTTGCGTCTCTAGAGATTGATTGCAAACCACCCATACCAACCAATTGCCAGCTTACGATAGATATTACAACACCTATGACAACTGCTTCATTAACAGCAAAACTAGTTGTTTGCAACGAAACTATTGGGATAATGCAACAATAGTGAAATGAACAAATGCTGAATGACGGACAGAAGAAGCTCACGAGAGAAAAACTGTTTGCGTCATCCAACGCACCGCTCCGTCGGAACGCGCTCTGGCAGGAAAACATCTTGGAGCGCCAATCTTTACCATTCACTTTTGCAGAATTTCCAAATCCAAACGCAAGACATCGGTCCACTAAAAATGGAATACTCTCAGTTCAGAAATTTGAACTTGACTTTTTGTGGAAACAGAACAATGTTGAATTTGATTTTTTTGCATCAAAGCATCTCTTTCCTCCTCAGGCCTGCTTAAGCCATTGATAAAGGAGACGTGGAAACGTTTTGTTTTAATTCAGTACAAAATAATTTTTATCAACCTCTGCTTACCTCTTTCGGCGATTCTGACGATAAGTAATCGCGGTAAATGGTTTGCGCAAGCTCTTTGACCGCTGCCTGATCTGTTTCTTTCTTGAGTTTCTCCACCGCCAACCAAAATAACAAGTTTTCTTCAGAATATTGAGACTTCAAAAAGTCGTGAAAGATTTTTACGCCAGCTGTCAAAGTAAAAAAATCATAAAAATGAAAGCGACTCTTTGTAAGGTTGAATTACTGGTTCTGGGCAACCAAAAGAATTTATCCATTTTCAACAGAACGTGAAAATGGCTGCTTCCATAAGGTGGAGTGTTGAGAATTGATCCCAATTTCGATCCAGTTGATCCAACACTGTTTTTTAATTGGATGAATGTTGAATGACATTGTTGGTGCATTACCTGGCCGGTTAACGAATGTTACCCAAATATGCATCAATGTTTGGAGAAGGGTTTATGCACCGATCATCTCGAAACTTCAACATCCCCCCCCCCCCCCCCCTTCCTTCCCAGGCAAACCACGGTCATTTGAACATTTGAAGATTGGATCGTTCAAAGTCCCGCCAAAATAGCTTTCAAATGCCCTACCCTGTGATCGGATTTGTCTGTCTGTGTCCAACTTTTGGAGACCTTTTTTGTAAGCCAGTCACTCACAAATGCTATATCTCTTCCTTTAAACTCTTCCATCTCGTCCAAACACGTGTTTTATGGCTGTTAGCGACTTCGGCGCCCGAAAAAAAATCATTTGAAACCTGACTCTTCCGGTTCAATTCTCCCTACCCCACACAGGCAAAGGTCAAATTCCCTACTTCCCAGGCACAGAAGATAGTCAAATGCCCGGGGTTTACCCGGGGGGGGGGGGGATGTTGAAGTTTCGATTTGATCGGCGCATTACAAGTCAATGGCACTTTTAGATGCAGTCTCGTTCTAATAGAAGAAGAGGTGGGCGAGTCGGTATCTTGTTAATATGACAGGAGGCCAATTTAATAAATAATCTCAAAGTCATCACAAGTTTTGTAATTTCGCTCTTCTTTCTTTATCTGAGCAATCTGAGGATATAATTACGCGATTCGAGGTGTTTCCCATAGGCAGCTAAATCCTAGTTTTTAACAGAAAAAAAACACGTTTTGTCCAACAAATATCGAATGGTATATTATTAGAGTGATATTCCTATTTCTATATGCTAGAAGTCACCAAACAAAAGAGCACTTTACTAATATTATTTTGCCCAGTATTAATTCTTAACCCATCAATTTCAGCAAATCGTTTTTCACTTGTTCTTTTTCGTCTCTCTTTGTACTTAAGGTGATTCCTTAGTAATAGAAGTTGTCGTGAGATTTTCTTTAAACTTTCTCGATTGTTCCCTACATTATGGTGACTCGAAATGTGCAATTAAAAAAATAGGTCACCAAGCTCGTTTGGGAGACAACTTGCTCAAGTTGATTAGTGGATCATTGCGATTTCATCTATCAAGGACAAATTTGTTCCACCACTTCATGCTATACGTTTCGCAGGAACAGGAAGCACAGCTTTGAGGTAATTCTTAAGTAACAAAACAGGTGTATTGTGTTGTTCAAAAGGAATAATTAACGTTTTTTTTTATGGCAAAGGCACACGTCATGAAAAGGCACTGACTACAAATATTCCTCCGGTGCGTGATCTCGAGGAGACAGTTTTGTGTCTTCGAGTGATGGCTACGAATACTTTTTGCCCTGTAACTTTTTTTTCTGATGTAAATTTTTAATTTTTTTTTAAACAGCACAAAGAGGAGGAGTAAGAGAATAAAATGATGCCAAAAAGAAGATAGGTCACGCACCAAGCTCGACCCCTCGACAACACGTCTCCCCGATAGCGCGATTTTACTTTCACTCTCGGATTGAAATGACTCTTTAAGTTTCAGCAAGGCTATCAATCGCCCTTTTTTTTGCGAGAATCTAAAGAGTTTTCCGTTTTTCTTTTTACTACTGTGTTCTGAAAATGGCCATTCTTCTTTCTGGCGAGCTTTCCCGCACAAAAGGTCGCCATTTTGAAATGTTTTTTGGCCACGTTGGATACTGTATATCAATATTCACACATGGTTACGAGTTTTTATGGTTAAATTTAAACATTATTTTGTTAAGAAATACCCGGTTGAGACTTGTGAGACAAAGATAACAGAACTGAGCCGTGAAATTTGATCATAAAGCCTCTTAGCCATGCCTTAATACGAACATGGCTTATGTTGTGTTATGACCAGAACAGGATGCGCAGGGCAATACTAGGGAATCACCTTAACGCTATTATCTATTAACGATCGAGATGTTCATTCTCCCAACTAGCAGTTCTTTGTTTTGTAGTCATGAGAATTTGCTATTATATCAAGATCACAACTCTGAAGCTGATAATAATCTTCACTCTCAATACCTGTCTGACTGACATTTCATTGAAATTGTGATGAGAATTTACATACCGATCACTCCAGAGGAGTCGAAGGGTAAAAAAAACCTATTTTCTTTCGAGGGCATATAACGGGCTTACCAATATTTTGTCGTTTTCTATAATTTTTGTAATTTCCATTGCACATTTTAGCAACCCTAATTTACACGAAACGTGGAGTAAGATAAATGAATAAAAAAAACAAGCAAAAACAAGTCGCGTTACGTTTTACAAGACAACAATGAAATTTAAATTTAGAAAAGTAATCTTTACATTTTGGATTAGAATTAATCTTGTTTTACGGGCCCAGTTGTGCAAATATTGTTTTCCAGAAAAAAGGCAGAGACGTTTTTTTTGTGGGGTCGTGTATGCAAAGAAAAAAAAAAAATAAATAAAAAATAAAACAAACCCGACAGTGTGAAAAAAAGAAACCTGTGAATTGGTTAGTTTCTAAGAAGCTATGGTGTTGCATCGATGGAGACTGAAACAAGAAAATTTAGTTTTATTGGTTTTGTAGAGATTGAGAGTGCCTTGTTGAAATATTCGAGATTGTTTTCGGTATTCTGTGTTACCTTGGTGTAGTGATATGATAGGCCAGAAAATGTCACTTTATGGGAGGAGTGCATGGTTAGGAAAGTTGAAACAGGGTTGCGACACGCCTTTGCACTTCTCAACTGTAAACACAACTGGAAGGAGGCGACCGGTTCACTATTTTCAAAATGTGCGTGGTGTTGAGATCATCGTAAACAAATTCAGATGAAGGCGTATAAAGGCCTTAGCGGAACGATTTCCCGCGCTCCAACCTCTGGGAAAAGTGGCCTGTCCTAATTTGAGTGGTACTTACTTTTGCTTGTAAGTAGTTTTTCAAAGCTTATTCCCCATTCTTCGACTTCCTCTCTGCTCGGTCTTAAATCAAACAAGAAAATGAAAGAAGATTCGCTCAACAGTGAATTTCTATATCAATTTGCGGTCTTTCCCTAGCACAGTCACAAATGGACTTTACGCCCGAAAACAAACAAAGGCTCGCCATTTTAACCAATCAGGAGAAGCCATGTCACGCGTGACTGCTTCTGCCATGTTTTTTTCAGGGACATAACAAGTAACAACCATTTTTCGCGGGAACGGGTATTCTAAAAATAGACTCATTTGTGTCTGTGCTGGGGAGCCCTCCCATGCCATAAACGCATTCTTATCTAATTCACTCTTGATTCGTTTTGATAGCAGACATGTCGGTGAGGATAATAATCGGGCCATTTGTTAGCAATTTGCTAGTTCGGCTGTCGTGTTAATTAAAAAAAACATGTACAACGCGTTTGAATCGAAAGGGCAAAGATGCAAGCCTCACGTACACTACTTATATTTGCCCTACGATTTTTCGCCGGTGACCTGTCACAGAAACGTGCATTTCGTTGCGATCTCCATACTGTTTCCAAGATCGCAGTTCTCGTGTTTAGCACCCAGAATATCAATAACGTCCCTTGGCAACATGCACAGTTATTAAAGCGAAGGTCCCTTTTGTAACCATTATGCATCCCTTGTTATAACGGGATCGTATCCATGTGACGTCATAAACTATCAGCCGCCATGTTGGTGCACCTGCGCTCACGTATAGTTTTATGCAAATTAGGTAACTTGACATAGTGGTGTTTTGGAAAAGAATGGCTTGTGATCAAGATCCTTCAACTTCCTCAGCTGATATCAGTAAAGAATTATCAATTCCTTTGTCTCAATACGAAAAAAAGAGAAAGCGCTATATGGAGAAAATAGCGGATCCTGTTTAGATGGAGGGGAAACGCTACGAGCCCGACTGTTTACCACCCGTGGAACCAATTGATTTACTGTGCTATCTAGTTCTTGAAACTAGCTTCTACACTCAGGAGCAATTAAAAGGTTTTAAAATTCTTGAGGTATACAACAAGTGGTCTTAGGATTTGTAGAAAGCGTACAGTGCCACTTTATTTCCAACAAGTTTGTTGCCTTGGCCAAGATGAGACGATCTCAGCGTATGGATGAACGATGCTTTGATTGCCGTCTGGATCATCACTAAGAAGTATGGCGTTACCAATTTGTGCACACTGTTTGGGATGATTAGCGGAATCTTGCTCCCACATTGCAAGCGTTTGTGATTATGGAAGGGATTCTAGACATACACACTCCTTAATCTCTCCCAATTTTTTTCCACGACCGAAAATCGCACACAATTAGCTTCCTTAATGTAACCCGCAGTACATTTTGTTTTCTGAACAAATTCTGCATAAACTATTGTCAACTATTTTCAAGTACATTTAAAAATAATAGTTTATGCAAAATTTGTGGGGAAAACAAAATGCTTTGAGGAATTATATGAAGGTTGCTAATACCACCTTGTTGTAAACGGTGTTGGAAGGTGCACCAACATGGAAGCCAATTTGTTTGAGTTGATCACGTGACTGATTTGACCCTTTGTGTATTCAGTGCTTTTATCTATCAGTATTGGTGCTGAGCTTAAGTATCGTGGCCTCTGGGGACTTCCAAAGAGTATGCGACTGTACGCATATGCACAAATCGGAAAGAAACCATTTATTGCGTGACTTCTACAGAACGCAACGAGAACTTGACTGGTTTTTTTCTCCAGTAAGTCTTTCGCAACGCATTTCCGGCTGTTGAACAATACCCGGAAATTCAAACATTTGACCTTCGATTCACTGTTTATCTTAATTAATATGAGATTTAAAATAAAAAGTCTAATCTTTTAAAAGTAATCTACAGTTAACTAATGTCACCACAGAGTCTGCTCGCAATATTTTTTATATTGAACAAAAGGCAAAATATTGGCCATTTCGATGCACGGCAGAGAACAGTGCTAAAAATAATGAAACACTGTACTAATTTTCATAGACTAAGCTTTGTAAAAGACACAATAATGCCTCTTTAATTGCTGAAAAGATGTTTCCCATCATCGGAGATTAACTAAGACAAAAGCATCTAAGACGAAACAAGCCATATCATCTTAGGTTATTTTCGAGTCAGTCCAGACATATTTTTATGTCAAAAACTGTCGAAAACATTCCTAAATTGTCTATTTCTGTCACTTACTATAAAAATCGTATGTCGATATGATTAAATTCCCTGATATTTAGGAAATGAAAAAAAATTTACGATTAAATATATTTATTTAGTTCTAATTGTCCTCCCGAATCCCCCAAGATTCTCGAAGAAATACACACGAGTGGTGCGATACAAGTGTTCTCAGATTTAGTTTCAATGGGGATGAAACGAGTTTAATCGACGCAAAAAAATAAACTACACGACAAGCAGGGAAACGCTCTGTTGAACCTTAAGAACATACGTTCTACTACAAAAGACGAGAATTTCCGCTTCGGGTAAAGAAATAATAACGTTCTATTCTTTACCTCGAGTTTTATCTAAAGAAGGTCGATATTTTTAATTTCCGGCAGATTGCCCTCGCCAAATTCTGGAAGATTAGAAAAGAATGGAATACTGTGACTAATTGTCCCTTGAAACTCGATAGGATGCAAGTTTTGTAAGCCCTTTTCAACGTACATAAAAAATACTTTATTATCGATCGAAAGAAGCTTCATCTTTTGCATAGAATTTCCGAATCTACTTCGGAACGAAGCTCTCTCAAACAGACCATTCAATTGCCGATATAAATTTAGTTTTACTAGAATGTTCTGATCATCGAGATTCTATATTTCGACATATTTTCGTCGAGTAGATTGAAATTTGCATGGTCTTGCTTCGGTTCTTTCAATGGGTTACTGAATTATACAGCAATTTAGCAAGCGCAAACGTACTACAATAACTACGCCATAAGTGGGAACTGCCGCATCCGGCAACAACACAACCAGAAAAATGCTAATCATTATTTAAGCTTATCACTTACTTGGGACTGTAGTTTTTGCTCGAAGAAGGATCCATACTGCCCACACGGAATCTCCTGGCCGGGCTGTTGGTGTTGAGGAAGCAGAATAAAGATTCGAAATCCATAAGTAATATTGGTTGACCAGCACTGATCGCAATCAATTGACGAAAGCAAATAAAACAAACCAGTATCTATTTTACACCCTACGGAAACTCCTTTGCGGTCATAAGGAAATAATTCAAATTTTTGACAGTTTAATTACTGGCACAAAACACGAATCACGAGTTTGACCCCGCTATGGCCACCCAGTTGAATCAATTTGGGAGCGTTCCAGATCTTATTTCTTTAGCTTTGGGGACAAATTCCTTTTCTCCAAGAAACTAGAAAATGAAAGTTCAATTTTTTTTTTGTTGGGGAAATCGGAGATACGTGGCAGGGCGTTTTACAGTTAAGCTGAATATTGAAGGATTAGCTTCAGAGATTTCGGTTTTAAATTCCTTTTAATTAATCGTCTTAAAAGGACGAAAAAAAAAATTTGGAGATTTAAAATTCCCTTGCTTTGACGGGAAGATTAACTGCGCACACAAAAAAAGCCATCAATGTAAAGAGGGTTTATTACTTTTTTTAGTGACAACTCGTATTTTTTATTGCCTTTGTAAGTTCTGTAGTTTGGCTTCATGTACGCGAACTTTGGTGATCGTGCTGATATTAACCATGCATAAAGCTCACTGTGGATTGCATTAAAATTTTAACGAAGATATTTTCTAACAGTATAAATGTTTGTGCAATATGACATGTCTCGTGCACATCATATTGACTCAAAATGCTAAGAAGGGCTACCCGTCTGCACGAATTCCAGAAAAAATGAGGTAGAGATTATCAGGCTCGGTCTTTTCGCTTTCCTCAGTGTTGTTTGAAATGTGTTTAGGTCACATGATGAAGAATATATGAAATTCAGTTGATGGGACTGTGGGTGTGTAAAGTGAAGCCCGGCAGATGCCTTCAACATTTGCTTACACATCCGTTCGATTTTCTTGAACGATGTTAAACTATTTTCAACACTGCTGTTCAACAAATTCGAACGGATGTTAAAGCAGTTTGCCAGGGCCTTAATTGTGACAGGAAGACCATTGCATGTAAAAAACATATGCATATTCTTTGACAACGCACTCGGAAGTACAGTAACTTGATGCTCAGGTTAGCGGTAACGCTTATGAAAGAGATTACTGATAAGTAATGCGGCAAATAGGGCAATACTTCCCTCGCCTTTTATCATCTTATACTGTAACCTTTTCAAAAACTGTAAGATCGCACATTGATTATTAGAAATCACCTATCATCTGTAACATTGTAATTAAGTGCTAGCAGGGCTTTCTCTTCACAGCACCTTTCTTCGTGTAAATTAATATTTATTGGAAAAAAGTACCTTCTGTTTCTAAATATATGATGACCCAATAGAATTCAGTAAAATTTGAGTCCCACTCTATGATAAGCAATCGTGCACTCAACCATTATCTGGTTTCAAGTCCCATCTGGGTTTTTCTTTAGTCCCAATTGGTCATCAAATATTCTTTGTATCTTTAACTGATGTTTCTTGTATTTCTCGAAGTTTGATGAAAAGTTGTTTCTTCAGTGATTCGCAGTTTCTTCCAGCTGAAGTGTTTTTTGAAGTTTGACCCCATTCACCTTTGGAGCGATGTCTTAAGTCATGCCCCTCTCGTACCATGAAGCGATGCAACGCCCATGTTTTGACGCTGTCTGCGTTAACAATCTGCTCTTTTCCATGCAGACTTAAATATTTTTGCAGTGCCGGGAATAATCGTACAGCTCTTCTGAGCGATCTAATCCGAACATCTTATCGGGGCTTACAGCACAGACATTACAGCGTAAGCCAAAGATCAAATCCCTCAGTGTTCATTTCGCACGCACTTAAAAAGAAACCGTAAAGGAAAATCACGCACTTAATACCAGCTGGCGGTTGAAAGTAAATGAGAATGCATTTAAACCCCGACAACTTCGCCTTCCATTCTTTTGGTGGTTTGCAATCCTCCAGGGACAATTGACAGTTAAAATGGCGAAAGGTAGAAATTACTGCACGACGAACAAAGCTCTATTGTCTGTGTCATCAAACATGCAGGTGATCACGCTCAACGTGCGAACCAGCTACGATATGTAGCTGCTGATTAGTCTTTGAAATACTGATATAAAGAAAAACTCGATCGGATTAAAGAACACATGATACGAAGAATCGCATTTAGCGATAAAGGTTATTTTTCTTTGGCTTTCAGAATGGAGAGACCAGTGAACTTTTAGTTTAAGGTTGACGCACAATTTTTCAGAATTGTTTTCAAAAATCGTTCGAAACCTTGAAAAAGATTAGTCAGCTTTTGGCATAGTCGCACACTCATAGTATGACACTCCGTATATTTTACTGATAAAGTTATATGACCCGTGGCTCGCTTTTTAGAGACAACCCTTTCGCTCACCGTTTCCGCAAAACTTGTGAGCAAGAGGACGGCAACAGCCACCGCGGCAATCATGAACGCAAGCCACTGAATCGTGCTGATATCCAAATTAGTGACCGGGTCAATTCTGAAATTTGGTCTCGTGCTGCGCGTGCTTCATGCATCTTAGTCTATTTCTTTGACGCACTTGCCTTTGGCAGAATGAAGTAAAACGTGCTCGGGACAAATCGATGGTTTGCTGAGTTGAAATATTCGGATATCCAGGTCAAACCTGATCAAATATTATTTCCCGTTACTGTGACAATTTCGCGATTTCTCCTATATCTCTTACATTGTCCAGATAAGTCCGATAAATTCACGGGAACACATCGGAGCCCAACAAACTGACTTTCTCCCTGCTTCCTCTTGTGTGGCTTCATAGCTCATTTGGTTTAGGATTGTACCAGCATCGCAGAGGTCACGGATTCGAGTCTTCCTGGAGCCACCTGATTTTTTCGTGTATCTATAAGGGACAATTGCTTAAGTGCGATCGAGGATCACTTCTCCATTTCGTAAAAAGTTAACCGCACCTACGGGGCGTGCATAACTTTTCTTTTCTCGTTCATTAAACCTATTATATTGTTTATTGGCGTTCTTGTAGCCGTCACAGTCCTTGCTTAGCTGTGCCCCTATTACTAAAAGTTTACTCTCCTAACTACTTTCTTAGATTTCTTCGATAGCTGGTCATGAGAATTTCCTGTTATATCAGGATCATATCCTTTAAGCTGATAATAATCTTCATTCTCAATACTTGTCTACCTGACAGTGTATTGAAAATTGAGAGGTGAGTTTACATACTGATAAAAAAAAGACCACCGTGACCGTGATAATAATGTTTAAAAAAGAAAGAGCGGATCGATTTCAATTGAGTGTCGTAAAACCGTGAATACCAAAGTATTTACAACAGATGCAAAGAGCGCAATGAACCAATCCAAATTCGTGGCAGTTCCGCGTAACCAGGAGCCCATCACCCGGAGCCTCCATCCAGACTATATCCTTGAGTCAACCTTTGCCGGTATCTTTTTATTTTTAGAACCGTCTCTGAGACGAACGCGATTACTGGTGCGTGACTGCTTGTGACGTAATACAATAACTTTGTTCTTATTGGACGGCATAATGAATTCGCAGGAATTCGAACATCTAAAAATAAAAAGATACGGGCAAAGATTGTCTCCAAGGGTTTATTTGGGAGATTCAGGCTCCGGGTGATGGGCTCCTGGCGTAACTTGCTCAAAGCGCGGGAAAAATCGGGCGTGCAAGTCGTGATTGGTGGTCATTAGTTGATAAACTGGCGTGAGATTTTTAAACCAATCACTGAGGGTAGCAATTGCAATCGTGTTATCTTTTTTGACAGTCATTTGAAAACTGCACTAAAAGAAATTCCACATACCAATACCAATCACAGGAGCAACAGAAGCACGAACATAAGCAACAATAGTCTTTTCGTCTGCTGTTGTATATCGGTTCACGCGCGACTTCCTCGAATTCAAGAGTGGCTTTCTTGATGTTAGTCTCCTTCAAGTATATTTCCAGCTGTGTGTTTTGAGTCTGAAAAAAAAAAGTGAAAATTACGGGTGTCTATTTCCGGAAGCTCTCCAACTGAAGAAACTGAAACATCCGGCGGGAAGTAGCAAGAAAAATCAGCGCACTGCGTCATTGTTTAATTAATCAAGGAAAACCGGATATGAAAAGATAACTTTATTCAAAAAGGGAGACTCAATCTTCTAACTCACGGCAAAAGAGGATGAATGAGGTAAGAGAACGAATCACCATGCCTCATCATAGTTTAAAAAAAACTATTTTGAGCCTCGCAAAGCTATTTTAAGTTCTCGTTTCCAATGCCGGGCATATTTAAAATTTCATTACTTCATTACAACTGGCCAATCAGATGCCTCTCTAAAAATAGCTGCGTAGCCTATCATACTGGAAGAAGCCAATGTATGGGGGATTCATTTTCTTTCCTCATCCTCTCTTGCATACGGGCCTGTAGGTATACCAGAGTGGACAGACCACAACATTGGGAACTCCATGCCGTACTCTTTACGAATAGTGTGTGGGTTCCGTTATTAACATTGAAGATTTGTGAGACGGAGACTACGGATTATCGTACCTTATCCGAGTCTAAGCATTTGCATATGTCATTATAAAGGCAGCACTTTCTCCCGCTTATTTAAAGACTCAGAGTATTGGGTCCTTAATTCCGGAGTTGTCCGATATTAAACCAATTGAGCCAACAGGTAGGCTCAATTCATGGAAACTTGGCGATTACCCAAAAACTATTTCCATTTAACTTGTTGAAAGCTCGGCCCTGGGTAATCAATACGCAAATATTGAAAAATGCTGTCTGGCGACGGCGACCGCATCGAGAAAACAACGAAACCATTGGTTAATGAACGGAAACAATAGGTTTATACGCGCAAAATGTAGTCTTTACATTTTGTATAAGTAGCTAATTCTTTGTGGACGTGGAAAATCACCTTTATTTAAGATTTTGTAGACTATAAAGGAGAAGATGAGAAGCAAAGTCAACTGAAGGGACATTTCAGAGATATTTTTGGAGACAAATGATCTGGAACTGTGTCAAGTTGCGGGATAAGTGGACAATAGACCTTCTCATAAATGGCGGTCAATTTATTATTCTTTTGTCCAAGTGCAAATTAGCCTACCAAGTGTCGATACTATACAGTGAATTGAAGAGAATTCTTGCTCTAAAATGAGGTTTGGTAGGCCAATTTTCGGATCGTGTCGTAGCTCATTGAACGGGCTTTAGGATTGGCCAAAAGAACAATTGAACGAACAAAGATAACAATGGATTTAGCACAGAAAACAAGAGGATGTTCGACACTATACAGCCAACGAAATATAGTATTCAACAAGAGGTACGACCCCGGGAGGTGGGACAATCTTCACATTAACAAAAAACAATAAAAGAGACGCCATTCAGGAATAAGTATATTCGTGATAAGTTAGGGGCATACATTTTCAAGTTTGCGGCGTGGGAAGGGCTGCTAATAATTATAAGGGGAGGAAGGAGCGTATATGCTTGCCTTTCATTGCATGCTTACCCGTGACCAGTCCTGTTCAATCGGTTGACTGAAGTCGTAATACCATGACGTATCGTGGTTTCGACTATGGACTGATTCGGTCTACAAAAGAGAAAAGAAAACATGTATTGTCCACGGAGGCTTGCTTATAACTATAGAAACGTTCAATGAAAAGAGGTTGGCGATTTTTTAAAGAAAAGATTAAGACAGGTTTCGATGCATCTAACATCTTCCATAGTTATGACGAATATTTGAAAAACTGTTGAATTTGTAACAGTCTAGGAATGCATGATTAAAAACAAATTGGACTTAAAATTCTTTTAGAAAAGAACACAAATAGCAAGTGAACATAGCCTAAGGACATACATCGAAACATGTCTTACAAACTAAAGAGCATCGTTATTTTTTTAAAACTGAATCGTGATTAGATCGGATGAACTGCTTTCTGGACTAGTAAGAGAGCAAAATAAGTTTCAATATGGATTATACCAGTTAGAAATTTTACCAAAGAAAAGACAATTGAAATACGAAAGAAAGACAAAACGAGAAGGTGTTGTTTAGTCTGAACAAAGACGTTTCTTTTCTTGCGTTTACATGAGACCAGCCAGACAATGATCGAACACAGACCGATCTGACTCATCTTGGTTGCTGGACTGAGACGAGAAACTCTCGTACAGATCTGAGTTCGTTTTCTGATGTTACGGGTCCAGAAATTCCAAGCCTGTATGCTTTTGGGTCAGCGATATTATTACACAAAAGATATCATTTCTTCCCGAAACCATGCATTAAGCATTTTGTCACGGTTTCATGTATACGGCTATGCAAATTTCATACCGGCACATGTTCATGATACCAGGTCTGAGTTCGTCCTGGTCTCATGTAAATACCCCCAACTAGCGATAGTTCAAACAGTGATGAACTTTGATATCCCTGAACTTGAGTAATTAGCGATTGCGGAACCTTAGGGCCTCCACAGGCGAGGCAAATTGTTTTGGATGACTATTTCCAGATGACTTTAAAAATAATACCCGGCAACAAATGGAGAACCGCCGACTTTAAATTTCGTTTGCGTCCACCGTAATTAGACTCAGTCTGTAGTCGAACCTACCTATCGTATACGACACATGCAACTTTAATTCAGAAGATGTCAAGAACGTTTTCAGACTCAAATCTCCAAAAAAAGAAAAAAAAATAAACAGAACGTTTGACCTCAGCCCAAAAATTAATCTTTCTTATAAAAAAGAGTGTATGTACTGATATGTCTTGGTAAATGGCTCCAGCCGATGTCGAAATGTCTTAACGTGGGATTCCGGTAAATGTGTGCGACCCTGAAATTCTTTTGCCTTCATTAAATCCAATTAATAGTATCATTGTTAAACTCAATGATACTACATCTGTAACATAAATTACAATCTTAGGAATATCGAGACTGATCTAGCACTTCCAAGGTCATACACAAATTTTTTGAAGCGCAGCTTTAAGTATATTGGTGCAATACTCTGGAACAATCTTTCCTATGAGGCAAAGACCGCACAATCGCTTTCGGATTTCAAACACAAACTTGCCTTCTCGCCTTCCATGCCTTCTACTGCGGGATCGCACTGATTCCATGTAATATACTTTTTCTTTTAAATACATGTATATTTTACTGTAACGTGTTTACCTACGTCCCACCTGGAAACCAGCTTTTGTTGTTAAGAATCCCAACTGGCCGGAGGCAAACCAGTTGGCTATTTACAAGTGCAGCTGGGAAGTTGAACCAGGGACTACCAGGATCAAATTCAACGAGTGATCAGAGCGGGTCTTGAACCCGGGATCCCCGGATCTCAAGGCAAGCGCTATAACCAGTGGTTTTAAGGGGAGTACGTGGTTGTTAATCATTCAATGGATAGACAAGCATTAGGAGGAAGAATTTTTATCTAAATTGAATTTTTTGTGGATTTATTTAAATTCCAATGGGGCTGTGGACAAAAAAACATCTGCCTCAGCCAAAAACAAAACCCGGAACCCAGATATGAACAAATTCAAATCTTACGGAAGATAATTAGTTACAAAAGAAAAACACCATTATTATAAAGATAATCCCTAATACAAAGAGATGTGTCACCTTCATTAAAAAAAGGTGATTTGCTTATTCACGTTCATTAAGGAAAAAGTACTTTGCTTATTTTAATAATTAAGAAAATTAGACGGACAACTCAGTGACATGATCGATTCATTTGTCAGTTTTTCGAAACAGGTTTCGAAACAGAGTTCACCTTTCCAAACAGCCATCAAATTAAAATACAGAAACCTGAGGAGGTTTGAACGCGCAAAAATCAATGCCTTAACCCTCATATATAATTATCCGTCCTCCAGGCTTAAAATAGAAGACTTTATATTTCTTAAAATTCGCTTCCGTTTACAGTACTGAAATTCTGCACACACAGTTTGCCAGACAGACAGCCAAAACGTGTTTGTCTTTGAATTGCGAAACTTGTGATTCTCAACCCACAAATAATATTTCTTTAAGATTGGAGTTTTTTTAATGAAATTTTTGGTCGAAAAGTGAATTTCTATCGCCATGGTGTAGGCCCTAACAATGATAGGAGAAAGTTTTCTGTATCTTTTCCGCGGTTTTCTTCAAATGCCGGGTTCACAATGTTTCACTCCCGTTTTTGCGTAATGAAAACAATTAATACATGAGATATAGAAAGGAAAAAAAAGAATTTACCTCTGTGCTATCAGGGCGATCAGTAGAATACATTTTAAAAGCTAGTAAAATGGGTTTTACCTCTTTTTAACTTGCAAACGGTCGACAATATAAAGATTCTAGGGATTTTTGCTGGCAATTCACTAAACGTATTTCCTCTCGATTAAGTCAAGAACAAAGAAAATTCGAAAGATATTGGGCGCAGACAGGAAATAATGGGGTTACAAACCAATCACCTCGGTTGTAAGGCTACATGTTTGTTTTAAGTTTTATATAAATTTTCATGATTTAATCTGTGAAATTGCCTGAGCAATCGAACAAAGCAGTTCAGAATTGATCACATTAAAGAAGCAAGGAGTTTGGCCGGAACAAAGGACTGTAAATGTCTCTTACATGTAAATCTACGTACGTGTTAAATTCTAATGTGCGTTTTTCCATTGTATGTAGCTTTCTACCCCGCAAGCAGTTGGTTTCTCCCACGCATACCGAGAGAGAAACCACTGCGAGCAACCGTTTGTTTCTTTGAGTGAGCCGCCGTCCAAAGTCAGGGACAAATAAATTGAATTTGAACCGGTAAAACGAGTTAGTAAACTCGTTTTGGCACTCTCTCGTGCGTTCAGCTACGTAACTGCTGCGGCGATCTTTTCATATTTCTCCCGCGAAATAAGACGAAGAAATGCATGACGCCATTCACGTGGGGTGTGACGTATTTCGCACATGCTTGATGGCAAATCAAACGGTTGCTCGCATTGGTTTCTCTCTCTGGATGCGCAGGAGAAACCAACTACTCGCAGGGTAGTAACTTCCTTCCTCCCTTGAGACAATTACGTGTGGCGACAGCCTCCCTAATTACATATCATAATTTAGTACCATATAGTAACTATGCTCAAAACTAAACACAACTTTTGCAGTAATCTTTGGCGGAGACCTTTGGAGGCACGCATTTCGTGTGAACTTTCAAGGTTCAACAGCTATGACCAATCGCAAGAAACTAACTTGACGTCATAGCGTCACCGATCCGGAACCGCCTCTGTTTTTTTTGCGGAGAAGGTAGTCTAAAAATAGATCGATCTGAAAAAATTCCGTGACGTTGGGTTAGTATGGGAGTTGTTCGCTCCAAGTCATGGGCTCCTGTCACTTGCTTAGTTGTATGAAACGTTTTGATTTGACTTGATTTGCGTTAATTTCAGTTTACAGTGCCCGCAATTAGTGTTCCAGCGCTAGAACGACTAAACATTTAAATAAAGTTCCTTTCCTTTGATTCCAGGTAGCCAGACATTTCTTGTGTTTGTGCATAGATACTATCAGCACTCGAAGACGCAATTCGTATGGGTAATCAAAAGGTGACCAGTGAAAATAGGGAATAATTTCACGCACATTTCGTCCAAAATCAAATAATTTCCCAGCCTTTAGGCGAGGGCAATTTGTTTGATTTTGGACAAAAGTCAAGTGGAATTATTCCCTGATTTTACGAGTATACAAATATCATGGGGTGATTTCTTTCATAAGACGCCATTTTGGCAATGCAGGAAAAGTTGCCATGGCAACATTGTGTAATTATAAAATAACGCTGAAATTTCGCTTTAAAATTAAAGAGTGATTTGTTACCCATCTCATTGCCCCCGCAATAACAAGGGCCAGAGGCCAGGAACCGAGGAGGTAACCTAGAAGTCCCCGCGTAAAAAGGGTAAATGTCTAAATTGGTAGATATTGTAGTGGGAATCATTCTCGATTTGCTCAACCGGGCGCGCAAAGTGGTATCGGTATTGCTTAGACGGGCGCGCAAGTGGTATTGGTATTGTTCTACACGAACGAGGTGTTTTAGGAATGACGAAGTAGAAACTCGCTCGTAGAACCAAAGTGCTGTTCGGCTTAGCGATTGAAAAATCAAACATATTGAAGCAGATCTGATGCAAATCGAGTTACCTGGCTCAGAAATTGATTTTGTCCGGACACAAATCAGAAACAGGGGCGAGCGACGATTTGCCAGACGCAAATCGGAAACAGGGGCGACATGTTCATACTATCCTTCGCCCTCAAGGGCCATGGGTCAATAGCCCTTGCGGACTACGGGTCTAATTGTTAATTAGTAATAGTAATAGGACCGCGTGGTTCCTGGTGGAGTACAATACACGTTATTCCAAAATGGCCGCCACTTTAGTATTCTTTAGTTTCCATGCAAATTGGCCCTTTTGGCCTCGTTCAAGGTTAAATATTCTTTTGAATTTTACGTTTTAAAGCGAGACTACAAGGGCCAATTTGCATGGAAACAAAAGAATACTAAAATGGCGGCCATTTTGGAACAAGGAGAATCCAGGGAATAATCGAGCGAGTAATTTCAAAATTGGCCGAGCGTGCAGCGCGAAGCCGATTTTGAATTACGAGCACAATTACTCCCTGACGACACGAATTCCTTTTACCAAATACGCGACAAATAGGCGAGCACGGTATCAATCAGATTCGAGAATTTTGTAATGGTTACCCTCTATATAGAGGTCGATCGAGTCTACATAAATCGACTTGAAGCAGAAACGTTAAGGCTTTAATGTTTTTGAGCCAATTTATAATCCGTGTAAAAATGAGAATATTTGGACACTAATCCGGCTCCCACACCGTGAAATGGAAAAGAAAATCAACAGGAAAATTCACTGTCAACAAAGTGATAAGAAATGAACTTTGCACGCATTCAATAATGAGTTTTCGGAAACTGTTCTTATTGCGCCTATTATGAGTTTATTGCTGAAGTATTCTAATTCGATGCTTAGGAAAGATATAAACAAAGGAGCATGTTCCTTTACATAACACTTAAAGGTCTCTGTCTTTAAACGTGTCTTTGTATAATCCCGTTAGTCATTTAAAGGGCAAAATATAAGATCACCGAGAAAATTACGTAGATCACAAAGAAGGACAAATGATTCGTCGTTCTCTACTGTGTTCTCCTTCTAGTTGGCCTGCATGCAGCGCGAAGAACACGGCATTAGCGCCCAGCCAGTTTATTTTTTGGAGACGGATGCAAGCTAACGTGTATCTCATGTTGAACAGCTGTTTTTAAATTCTCTACTTGCACAAATGCCATAATACACCTCTTTATCCCCCCATATGAGCATAGGCACATTGTTTTCGATTTCTCTCAAACAATTATTATTCAAAATCTTGGGGGGTAACGGGGTAAAAGAGTTTTATTATGGGATTTGTGCAAGTAGAGAATATCATCTTGAGAAATTGAACGAAATTCTGCGCAATAATGGGGCAACGAGCCTGTGGCGACAAAATGCTTCCAATTTACACAACAGCTGCAGCAGCTGCAACAATACAACCTTCATATTTAAAGACGTTTTAAAGCCCCTTGGGACATATCTGTTTCTTTTAGTTTTTCCGTTGTTCTTGGCCTTACAAACGTTGTCACAAAGAATTAAATATACTGGAACTCGAAAAAAATCCCTTTAAAGTTCAAGCCAACATAATTTTATCATATTTCGAACCTAGCTAGCTAGTAGGTAAGAGGAACAAACACCATATTTCAATTTCCAAAAGGAAATCTCTAATGACTTTGTTTAGAAATGTCAGTTTTGATCAGACTGTCAGTTTCTACAAGATTTTTTTTCATTTTTCGTACAGAGTTTCATTGCTGTCTACCAGGATTGAATGAAATGTTTTGCAAATTTTGGAGTTCCGTTAACAGCAAATTGCACTTCTACGTCACTGAGCCACGATTTTGCATGATATACAAATTTTGGGTTTTCGTGAAGCTATCGAAAATGCTGCATGTAAATTTATAAAACCTTGCAACCTTAAAGATGTTTGTACCGAATCACGATGTTATCAAAGAACACTGTCGCCTCTCGTAATCGATCTGCTCCAATTTGACGAAAAATTTGAAGCCCAAACGAAATACTGTAAAACGTTATCACGTATCCCTTCCACAAAGTAGAGTAATGTTTGTTTTTCCTTGGTAAAAGGAAATTTTTTAAAACTTGTTAATCATAAAGTAAATAAAATATCTACAGTATTAAAAATAAAACTTTACTCTGCAACATATGTATGATTTCTCTGTTGCAAAATAGATACTTTTCGCACTTATGTATAAAATTAGAATAATCCTGTAAACATAAATGGATTCCAGGATGGAACAAAACGGATTCTTCTGTTTAAAAATTCGGAAGGTGCTGCATAGCAAGGCCTTTCGATATAAAGCCTGTCGGATTACTTCCTCCATAAGTCCTATAGTTTATTTTGAGTTTTTTAAGCGCGATTGCGTAACTGTGCGATATTCAGACGATATGTCTCTCAGAGAGTTAAATATTCTTTTGGAGAGATTAACAAAAGACAAGAAAAAAAAATACGAAAAATAAACAGTTGGCAACGCTAAAAGGCCACAAGCAATCTTCGTTGCTATGAAGAAAATATTCTAACGCGGCGCTATCTTATATATGAACTGACCTTCCAAGTTTTTGCGCTCATCGGCCTGGCGAATCAAGAAGCTTTTTCGTCTCAATTTACCAGTTTTCACTGGAGGGAAGGGGTTCCTCCAGAAATCAACGAAAAAACAATCTGGATATGGAAAACAAGCAAATACGGGTTAAGGGCTCGTCTGACTTTTCATTCAATACCGTGTTCGCGTAGGATAAAATAATTAAAACATCGCGAAAATGGCCCATTTCAAAATGGCAGCCAAGAACTTTCTCCCTTTCTCTCAGTCCGCAGAAGCGTAATGAAATATAGAACTAAACGGTGGCGTCAAAGACAGCACACAAAAACACAAACCTGAGGTGCTTGTTCATTCAATCGATTGCTTGACCCGACTGGAGGTAAAATAATATCGCTGTAGTCTTGTCGCTAATTCACATATGCCAATAAAATTGACACCGAAGACAGAAGTCATTGAAAGGACAAGGAAATTTGCATAACTTATTTCGGGATTAAATATGAGTAATGTCGAACTTCTTTGGAAGTCAAGTCGATATTTCGACCACGGCTCGAACCAAGTTGACCTCCAAAAGCTCTTCCCAATTTTATTTGCTGTATTGTAGTCCAGACTTGCTCTCCGAAAAGAGAAATGATTCGAAATAATATCGGAGGCAACATACGGAAGTTATTTCATAATGAGCTCAAATAAATAGGATTTTGTGTGTTATTTGTTTGTGAGGCTTAAAAAGGAAAGCAGCAATGATAATTTTTTTTGGCTGGTAAAATTCACCAAAGGGGGTAATAAATGTAAAAACCTTTTGCCAAACATGACGATTATCAGGCCGTTATATACGAGAATATCTCCGAGTCACTTTTCGATATTTCTGCTATCATTGTCTTCACTGGGAATATTGATTAGGTTGTCTGATGCAATCGAAAAATGAGGACCAAAACACCTGGCTTGGAAGTATGTGTTGACGACGGAATAAACAGTGAATTTCGTCATTGAGCGTCCAGTCGAAGCCGCATTGAGGTGGCGTTGTATGCTCAAACACCGAGCTCAAGCATCACTTGGACCAAAAATTAGATTTTTCTCCGCTTGTTTCGAATTCAAAATCCATTACGCCATCTATTCAATTCTCAGTTGATCGCTATTCAACACAGTTATGTTAATATGAATTGTTTATGAGCTTGGCGAGCACGAAACTGTATTTTAACTCAACTGTGACGTTCTTTACTTGATATTACAACTCTTATTTTCTTTGCTTGAGACCCAGGAAAAAAGGCCGTGCTCATATTTGTTGTTCAAGGAGACATTCAAAGGACTTCTTTTTTTTTCACGTCTTTAATTAAAGTGGGGTCTAGTCAGAGCTCGAGGCCAATCAAAAGCAAGAACACGAGCGCACTTTAAGGCCCGCTCGCTATTCATTTCAATTCATTAGAAGCTAGTCTGGTGAAAGTTTTAGAGGGAGCAGTTGATTATTTGTAATTAGCACCGTATTCAAGTATATTGAGATAACAAACAAAATTTTAAGTTGTAAACTATCCATCAATAGACCATTTTACAGTTGTAGCCAAGTTACCTGGCCAAAGAATGGAAGCGAGGCTGCCGGTGGCCCTGCTTTATGCAAACCTTTGTGCTTTTTTAATGTTAATGTAGACTAATTAGAATTACAATAACACAATTTAAGACAAGGTCACTGGCAGCCTCGCAGCCATTCATAGGCTAGGTCACTGAGCAAACAACTGTAAAATGGCCTATTTTTCTTCGGTCTGGAGCGCATAGTTAGGAGAATACAACTTCATTTGTGGAACGGTGTTTTCACGTTTTCAGTACGAAATTCAATTATTTATTCATTCATATTCTCGCGAAACCAGACCGTTCCAACGAATCACAAGCCTTGTATGAGAAATTATTACCCGTGGGATTGAGAATGGTCATGCAATAGTACAAGCCAAACTCGTCTAATTAAACCACATTCACACCAACAAGACATTTTTGAATTAATGAACCTGTGGGGGAGTAACAAAACAAAAATCAGTCACGGAAAAATGTGGGACTGGCTTTTGCACGAGATCAGGAGTATAATAATAATAATAATAATAATAATAATAATAATAATAATAATAATAATAATAATAATAATAATAATAATAATAATAATAATAATAATAATAATAATAATAATAATAATTTATTCATTTATAGTGCGCTTTTTAACATGCTAGGTGATCAAAAGCTTTTTAACATGCTAGGTGATCAAAAGCGCATGTATTTCAATACAAGTATGCTTTGATCTGTGCTAAATTTGTAGAGGACAAAAACCAGTACACATGAAGACAACTTGAAATTATGTTTAACTAAACAGCTTTTAAACATGTTTAAGCGTTGGGGTGAATCAGGCATAAAGAATAGCATGATCTGTGAAAATGCCGTTACGTAGACCTAGTATTGGCATTGTAGTAGTTTCCTAGTTATGAGCTCCTGATCTTACTGGTTACTTCTGTGACCAACTTGGAGAAGAAGAGAAATGCTTTCAAAAGGAGTTTGAAATTCCCATTTCTATTTTAACGTGGAATTATTCAAGCCGGGCTGAGTCACATTATTAAGTAAAACACTATTAGATAAAAAAGCTGTCTCGACAAACAATCGTCTCTGCACACCAGCAATTGCAAAACTATGTGTCGGTTCTGGAGCGCTGGGTATGTTGCTTCAACGTCCCAGTTCACTGGGACAGTGACCTCCAGTGGTTAGGGTCTTGCCTTGAAATCCGGAGATGCGGGGTTCAAGACACGTTCTGACCACTCGTTAAATCCAGGTAGTCCCTAATTTAATTTCCTGGCTGCACTTGTAAATAGCCAACTGGTTTGTCTCCGGCCAGTTGGGATTGTTAAATTTGTTCTGTTTAATGCTCGGAGATATTAGTTACTAGCTACTCGAAAAATCCGAGGATAAATAATGATACTTACTAACTTACTTACTTACCCGCAGAAGGATGAAAGCAATGGGTTAGCTTTGAATTCCTTAGTTTGTACTAGAACAAGCTCGTTCGCCTTACAACTATTGCTAATGGAGGGTCGAGAGTCATTACCCGATTAATTCAGCTTTGGTTTTGCCACATGACGTTTGATGATCGGCCTGAAGGGCCTTTGTCACGACCCATCCTTAGTTCAACTTTATTTCACACCCGGCGAATACGTGTCATTCTGGACTCGAAACATTTACCGTTACTTGGACCAAGAGCCTGTCACCCACCAGGCTGTACAACAAATTTGAACTTAAGCCAGGTCAACTTTCTCGTTTTAAATTGATTTTACCTATCCAAAATAATTTTTCTACCTTTCCAAAATAAAATTTATATTTATTCTGAACCACTACATATTTATTAGAAATTCCTCTCAGTTCCTCCGCAAAGCTTGTTGACAGATGTATCCACCTCTTGTCACATTCAGCGAGTAAACTTAAAAAAAAACATAAGACAAATCTATAAATTTGTTTGCTCATTCTCTAAACACAAATTAAACTAAATGAAAAGTTGTTAATAATAAATTTATTTTCGTCACAGAATGACTTGTCTGCAAATAGCAATAAATTTAACACCCAAAAGGGCAAAGGCTTAGAACTTTTTACCCAATGAAAATCCATGTTGGATATTCCTTTGCAAAGCTTGTTGACGAATGTGTCTGCCTCTTGTCACTTTCCGTGGGTAAACTTTTAAAAAACCTAAAACAAATCTGTAAATTTGTTTGCACGTTCTCTGAACGCAAATTAAACAAACTGAAATGTTAATAAATTCTTTTTCGTTACAGCATGACTCAGTTGTCTGCAACTTGCAATATATTAAGCACACTGACAGACGCTTAGGGAAAATCTGAGTCAGTACTTAAAAATTCATATGCACGACTATATTTTGCATTTACACCCATATGTGACATCGGCACACTGTTGGGACTTGTTTAAAGGCAGGCTCGTCTTAAAGGAACTTCCTCTCCGACTAAAGAATATTTGAAAACCGAAGAAAATAATGTTTGTAATCAAATTTGATAGACAGTTTTCTATAAAAAAGTTTTTGTATCGAAAAAAGTGAATTTTAGGGCGCTTTCTTTTTGTCAGAACTGGCCGTCCTGTCCCGTCAGTTTGCAAAGAAAATGCAGCAATTTGAAGGAACACTTGCATGATAATTCCTCGCATTCTGCTGGAGAAGTATATATCATACTCGATGAGTGTTTAGTTGAAGGCTTTGTAGAGTTAGTCCTGGCCGGTCAGTTCTGTCAAAAGGAAAGCGTCCTTAATAGCTTAGAATCGCTTATTTTCAGTTTCAAATTTCCCGGGCGCCACCATCTTGAATAATTGTGACGTATCGTGGTTTGCCCTATTGTTTCAACAATTGGCCAACCACGGCACATCACAGTTATTCAAGATGGTGGCGCCCGGGAAGTTTGAAAACCAAAACAAGAGTTTTTTGAGATTTATTTATTTCAGATACAAACGCGTACATTAGAAAAATTGAGAACAATATTTATTGTAAACATTATGTCACGTGATTTAAAGTCATTTTCTTGTTTTAGTGGATGTTCTCTTAAAGTGCTACTATGACCAAAAAAGACAATCCTTCTTTTTCAGTTTGGATTTCAAAACAATGTTGACTAAACACAAAGTGACCCAAATTTTAAATTAAGCCTTATTTACAAAAAAAGACACCTGATAATCTTAACTGGAATTTTCCTATTTAATGGTCCGCCATCGAGGAGAAATTGAAGTCAAAGAATCACTAGTTTAAGAACGCAATGCTTCTGTACACGGCTGGATTACTTTGCAACACGGGAGCTATTTTCGGGCTTTCAGGCTTCTAAACTCGTGTTTGCAAATATAATAACTTGAGCTGCATTTTGCGCAATTGTGTAAATAACGTTACTTTCCCTAGATCCAACTCTCTGACGTCCAGTCTTTCGATTTTGAAAGTGAATAATGGCGGACCGTGAAATCCAAAACTTACACTCAAAGTAAACAGCCTTCGGATGAAAATCAAAGATCAGAATTAGTTGCCAGTCAGGTGTTAAGCAAACACACTTTCAAACTATGAAGAAAAAATGAAGTCATTTTTTCATCATAGTAGCACTTTGAAGACTCAATCGCCTATTTAAGGAAATTCGATTGAATGGAACCTGTAACGAGAAACTATAGAGTCTTGCGAGCATGCGCTTGTTCTTGTAACCGCTAAGCTGAGTGTTTAACACCAATCAGCATTTTCGCGAACGGCGTTAGACGATTTAAGGAGCCTATGATTGATTCAACACGCTATCAATGTAGAGCGACCAGTTCAAACGCCTACGAATTTTACTTCAACAACGTGTTGAATGCATATTTAAAATGGCCTTTAGAAATAATTACTTGTTACCATAAATATATCGATGCAAAACCTACCCTAAAAACCCAACGGAAGCTCGTATAGACTTTCACAATGTTGTTATCGACCTCTGAAGAACAATGACAAGCTGGTTATTATGTTTTTGTAACAACTAACGACAGTTATATCTCCTTTTTCTTCATCTTACAACCATTGAGGTTGCTTGTTTTACTTCGTAACACCGAACGAAACAACAAAAACAATTCTAAATTTAGTCTGTGTCTCAGACAGATTGTGTTGCGCCTCCGATACTTCAGCGATTGGAAAAGAGAACACTTGTAATGCATAAACACCAAGGAAAACATGTTCATAATTGACGGAATAACGTATAAAAGACTACAACATTTTATCGTCGACTGTTCACTTTAGTTTTTTTTTTTGTACACTGAGAGTCCAAGTAGACCAAATCGGTTAGTCGATTTGGTCTATTAAGAGGTGAAACAAGAAAAAAACTGAAATTAACATTTTAGGGTCTCTGTACTCTATAAATTAGACTCCAGTCCCTCTTTAGAATAAACTGAAAGACTAAGAATTATGGGCCTGTATTTGTAGCTAACGGTCCTTGATACAGGATTTATCTCATGGTTGGAACATATCATCACCATATTGTGCTTTGTCGCTTACTGAGAGTCATGATAGGCTTGACTTCAGCCACACGAAAATCAGAATATCTCCGAGCAGGTTGCGCCGGAAGTATGACATCACTTTCGCTGTATTCCCATACATTACCAAATGAAACACGTCTCGGGTCCCCTGATCCCAACCTGGTTTTTTTTTGTCTTAGGCCGGATTTAAGGTTTATGGAGCTTTCATGCCCGCTGTCACTACTTGCGACGTCACTTCCGCTAAGAGAAGGATTGCTCCCGGTTGTCATGGAGGACCGATTTGATGCGCTGTGATAATCACTTCCGTCTGAGTCTCGGCTAAAACCACCGAGCCCGCGCCTCGAACACAGCGGTTGTTCCATGGACATCTCTGAAAGATCGGAATCATCTGAGCCCAGGCTTCCTCGGCTACTCCACCGCCATTTTACCATGTCTTGCTTGGGATGATCAGAGAGGAGACTACCTTGACTCCGCCAACGCTTCGGTTTCAGTGATAACTCTTTGGTTTGGTCATTACTCTCGCTAAAGACATAGTTTTGGCCCACGTTTCCTCGGCTGCTCCTGCGTTTTGGGTTCAGTGGTTTTTCCATAACTTCCTCCGTTTGGCCAGATCGATCAAAACGCAAGCTCCCTTGGCTGTGCCAGCGTTTTGGCGTCAGCGGCTTTTCCATGAGGGTCTCTGGATCATCTGATTCATCTGATGAGCCGTCGAGCAAAACAGCGCACTGTGATAGCTTGAAATCTTGAATCTTGTTGTTCAGGGTTAGGAGCTGCTCCATTAGCGCCATGTCTTGCCTTCGTAACGAGTTCTAAGAGAAAATCAAACGAGAAAGCTCTTACTTGCTATCTTGACCATGGGTCACTACTTCGTTCTCAGAGCTTTTTATTGCCGCGAGTAGAGCGGGCGAAAAAGCCCTGGAAACGAGGTCTGTCTGCGTACTCGAGGGCAAAAAAACTCGCATACATTTCGCTGAAATTAGAAAGGAAAGCAAGCCAATTGACTGATAAATAATACTGCAAACTTTTTCTTCCATAAACTCTTCATAGTACTATAGCATTGTTGAAGAAGCAAATATTGGAAACGAACGTGTTAAAGACTAGGTTGTGGAGCACTTCTCTGATATTCTATAGGACTGAAGGCACTTGATAGTAAATAGTCAACAAATGCGTAAAGAACTATCGTGCAAGGAATGGCAATGTACTCTGGAATCGACAAGTGTCGAAAATACTCTCTTTTTCACTGGGAACCTTCGTTTGGGAGCCGTGCTTACGGAAAGGAAATGGCTCCTACACACCGATTGCCATCAAGGGCGAGCGCAATGATATTTTTAGTCAGGGAGACAAACCCCTTTTTAAGCCACAAAACAACCATCTGACATTCAACACAATTCCAAATCACCACGCCTTGTAAATGGCCATTTTAATGCCTCCTTGCTGAGTTGAGTATAAGTTTGTGGGTCAATCCCTCTATTTCAGTGCATATTTTGTTCATTGTTGCAAAGATCAGTTTTTCTCAATTGAAACTCTTCACTTACTTCAACGCTATTGACAGGAATTTGCGAAGTTCCACCTCAAATTATCTCATTTTGTGAAAAAAATTTTTCCTTAAGCGTATTTCGTTGAGGACAGTCATAACAATCACGCAAGTTTTCAAAAGAGAGAATAGAATTAGAAAGAGATAATTTTCACGGGCATTTGATTTGGTTGTTGGCCGAAATCGCGAATCCGGCTTTCCATAATTGCCTTTGTGCAACATGCGTCAAACATTCCTTTTTTGAGCACGAACGTGCTCAAATTCATAAGTTTTAATTCGAAAAATATGCCGTTTGTTTACCGTGAGATTAAAAGGCCGAGATTCTTATGAAGCTAGAATTAACTAGTTGTTTGCCTTGACTTAGCGGAAAACGGCCGAGAATATTCTTGGAATCCTCTTGTTCTAAGTTTGGGACAAAAACTAAACTATCTCTGCAAACAAAAGCCCATTCTTTTGACGTAACAAAAATTGACACACAGGATTTTACTCAATCTTAGAGGACTTTTGCAACAGTTCAGCACGTTTTACTAATACAGAGAATGATCCACGACACCTGGCTTTTGTTTGTTGAAGATTTGTGCTGACTTAACAGTTAGGATATTCAACGCTTAGCCCTATGTAATTTGGGATGGAAATTTATGGGATCTTGAGAGACCCTTGTGATAAACCTATTACATTAGTGAAAAGAAACAGCAATGGAGAGACGAGTCTCTAAATATTCTGAAAGACTATACGACCCTTTGGTGTACTTTGCCTACATGGTCAGTAGAGTAGATATTTCCTTTCCTTTTCTTGCTTCGTCTCTTGGGGGAACCCGATTGATATAAACTTTGCGTTTAATCTCTTCAATAGCGCCGATGTCCACTCTCCAAAACGATTGCAAAGGAAAGATTTTCTCTTTTGTTTAAAAAGTTCAAAATTGACTTATGTTACCACGGCCATCCAATGGAATCGAGTCATTTCCCAACATTTTGCTTGGAAACCCATGAGTCGTTTCGCTCCTTATCGAGTTCGACCCGCTCTAGTTTGCCCCTCCGCACTTGAAAAATTAAAAAAAAAAACGTTTCTAGAAAAATAAATGGCTCTTGAAATTAGTGCGGCAAAAAGGCTGAATACTAGAAGTAAGTAATGCGTTCAAAAAGGTAAAGATAAAACCACCGTTATTTTCTGTCGGTAGTTCCATCAGCTCTGCGGCTAGTATCAATGGAAGCCGACGGTGCGCACTTTACCTCCTTCGTTCTGTCGGTGCCCCATTTTACGGGTATTTAAAGCTATACCTACACGAATCAGAGGAAAGTCGGAATAGAGGTTGAGGTCGCCAAGGATCGAACTGCGGACTTCCTACTCTGAAAGCCGCGCACTCACCAACTAAGCTACACCTGCTCCTAACAGTAACATAACAGCTCCTTGCAGTAACCAGGTTTAATCAATGCATGAGAGTGCTTCAATTTGAGAACTATGTTTTATTAAAAGACGTTTGGTTGTTATTGAATTTACTTTCAGTTTGAAAATAAAAAGACAAAACAAATGTTGACCAGGGCTTCCCCAAACAAATTGGCATTTGAAAACAGCGAAAGAATACTTCTTTCTTAACATTATGACCTTTGAAAAGTAGAGTTCTACCCTGTTCAGCTGCGTCATTGCTGTACTTTGCGACGACCACTAGCGAGACAACTATTAGTTTTTAAAACGACAGGAGAAACTGAAGAACTCGAAATGCATTTGGGGCGAACCTAAACGGGTGGAACTTACCACGAGGCGAAACGTGCTATAACAGTACATAGAACACGTCGACGAATCGACTTGGGACGTTAGCGACTCCAGTCGGCAATACAACCGCAAATCTACGTAACGTCGTTATAGATTTGAAAATCAGCTGGTAACTTTGTCCTATTTGTAGATGGGTGAACGCTTTCCAGTCAGGAAAGCTTTGAATTTTTGTCAAACTTAAGGGCTATGACCGTCTGTCTATCTATCTGCCATTAATTTGCCTACATAAGTTTGAAGATTCTCATTTCCCACTTTGTGCCGTGGTGTCTTTGCCGAATATTTTTTGAATCGTCTCGATATTGGAACGTTCACACTTTGAACAATTTTTTTGCTACACAGAGAAGGATTAAATCATTTTGTACAAAACAAACACCTAACGCAAGTTAAATTTTTCGTGAACTAAAAATCATGGATCACAGTCACATTAAAAAGTATCCACAAGTGCTGTCCCAATCTGATATATCTCATATTAATGTCGATTTTTATCAAGGACTATCTTATGCCTTAACGCTAAGAAAAAAACATTCTGACACTGCGAACGGGCTCTACTGGATTATTCGGCGGTATTTACTTCGCGCTTGCTTTGAAATTAGTTCATTTCCCGAGTGCACTCCTCTTCCAGGAGATCTGTTTCAAAGTATCAAGAGTGACACCTGTGTGCTGGTTACAACGGCGGATTATGGAAAGCTCCTCGCGTGCTCCGCATGTAAAGTGTTATAATACGAAAATGAACTAAAAGAAATTTTCTTTTGTCGGATCTACAAGCAGAAAAACAATGAAATGCAAATTCAACATAATTTTATGGCTTTTGTGTCAGGTTGCTTGCCTGACGCGACAAGAACAAATGTATGTCAAATTTATACCCGTCCTTATGCAAAAAAACAATTTTATTACTGAAGCCAAAAAGACAACGCCAAACGAATACGATGACAGAAACCTCGCGCGCCACAAAAAAAATTAGTCAGCGGGCTAATGGATTCTCGAAGAAGCGAGTGTGCAAGATTGAATGTAAGATATTTATAACCATTAGGGTTCAGTTATCTGACTTACCATTTCGTGACGAAGCTTTGCAAGCGAGGTATCGAGTGCTCCTTTGCTTCGCTTTTTGATCCTACTGCTTTCCGTGATATTTTCACGACGTGGGTTACTTTTCTTTTTCCCTGTCACATTTGCAACGGTCGGCGGTGCTCCTGCAATCCTTGGCTTTTCTTTTGTCTCGTTGGGTTCAAGACTTACGGTTAAAACACTTCTCTTTTCTTCGTAAGCATGCGCATTTCCTGGAATTTCTGTCTCTACGAACTCTGTGATTTTGTTCTCTCTGTCTGAGTCTTCCATGCGATCAAGCGTTAATTCGTAACTTCCACAGACATACCCAATTTTGCTTTGACGATCTTCTCTTTCAAAGAACTCGGCGTCTAAACAAGTCTCATTTGTAAATTGATCATTTGTTCCGTTTGAAACTTGTTGCCAGTCTAACACAGTCATTATTTCACCCCTTGGCCGAACAAAAATTTGCCTTCGCGTTATCGACGCCATATCTATATGCCTTACGGGATGGAAAGGCAACTCAACGTTGTTCCAGGCAAGTTGGAGCCCGTCGTCAATAAAAGAATTGCTTTTGATACTTACATCAAGCCAAAATCAGAAAGCCGGCGGAAATTAAAACAAATAGGTGTGACGTTTTCTATATATGGAAAACAATCGACTTGATTAATTTAAGCGCGATCTTTTGTTTAGCAAAAAACCAGAAATATGAATCATGAGTCAAGTACTTAATCAGCACTTACCGGTGTTGTGTAAAGCATCTTCAAATTGAGAAAAACAGACTTCCTTAAAAAGTCGCTGAAACACATTCCATATCAAATACGACTAAAAGCTTTGAATTTATTCTTTTCTTAAAACTGTTTTGTGTTTTGGAAATCTGCTTTTGGCACGTCTTTGTGAAGTCTTTTCAAAGACAGGATTCCGGCATTCTTCAAATTTCTCTCTCATTACAAAAAGCAAACGTGGATTTGGTTGTTGGAATAATAGTGCTGTGGTTAACGCCGGTATTTTAATTTTACGTATGAATTCCCTTGTCGTGACAAAGCACTTTTTATCGCTTTGAGGGGAAATTAAGACGAGATCGTCAACCTTGCATTTTAGAAGCGTGATATCCACATTGAGTTAGGTTTGATTATTTTTTGCTGGGAAGCTAGCCATCGGCCGGACGCAGCTCGTCGTAATGGCCAAAGGCCATCTAACTACCTCGGTTTGTGCCGAGAGATATAAGAATCTTCGTTTCGGACAGGAAAGAAGAACGTTACTGACCCATGAAAACGATTTAAATGAAATGAAAGCAAAATCCCGCTTGAGGTGGATTAAAAGTATTGTTAAAACACCGACTTCGCTGCCTAAAAAATTTCATTTTCGAACTGGTTAAAAAGGCTTTAGATTATTTTCAAGAATACCTTGAATAATTGATTCAAAGATTAAAATACCTTCCAATTAAGAATCACGAGAGCTTATGTCAGAGTAAAATCGGGCCTTTCTGCAAGTACCGGAAAGCATTGTATTTTTGGTCACTTGAGATTAGTATTTATTTGGAGTTGTTTTGTTTTCTGTCTTTTGTTTCTTTGATTTACGTAATCTCTGCTCCGGTACCTGCAGAAGCAACAGTAAAATCGCAGCATTGATTTTTTGTAGAGTTTGATTTAATATCAACAAAAAGAAGATTAGTGGATCTTTTTAGCTACAGGATATTGGAAAATGCTGAAATGATACAAAATGTTACTATAAAAAGAAAGGACGTATGTACAAGCTATGCGAAATAAGAATGTGTAGAGGAAATGTTATTTTAGCAACGCATCGATTTAGAAAAGCGCGTTATCAGTAAAGGTTAGCGTGATTAAATGAGCACGAGTAAATATTTTCAAAGACGTACAAAATTACAACATTCCCAGGTTGGAGTCCTATGTCCATACACTTGGGTTGTCTAAAAAAATATTTGACCATTTCCCATAATCCATATGAAGCTTTCAGTCTAACGATAATAGTGAATTCAAAGCAAATTAAGAATTCACGATAAAAGTGAATTCAAGGTAGAAAATGGGTTGATTTACGACGCAGTCGTCAAAGAGAACGTTTCAAAACAAGAATGGGGAGCTTAAGGTGGCTCAAACCAGCCTCAACTCTTGAAAGAAACGTTCTTATTAGAAGGATTGACACTACAACACTTTATGACTTGACTTATGTCTCTTGAAAGTGTTGAAACTGGTTTGGGCCACCTTAAGCAGCGACAACAGTGACGACAACAAGAACGTCACAAATTTGCATATTTAATGGGCAAAACAATAGCTTTGCACGCCCTGCACGTGCCTTTTTCACTTTTGTCCATTTCTTTGTCGTCGTCTGCAAATAGCCACTTGAGGATAAAGTTTCATTTTCTACCCTAAAATAAGCAATGTTACGACCAGTGTCATTTTTGAGGAACTACCACACCCTTGTCACTTAAAAAGGTTGAAATAGTCACGAAATGATTATAATAACGTGAAGTTATATTTTGAGATGATGTCCTCGTTGCCGTCGCAGTCTTCGTTACTTAAACTACGGTGGCTCAGTAGCGCACCGGTGGCTCAGTTGGTCGAGCATCGGGCTGCCATGCAGGAGGTCGTGAGTTCGACTCCGGCCGGACCAACACTCAGGGGCTTTAAATAACTGAGGAGAAAGTGCTGCCTTTGTAATTACATCCGCAAATGATTAGACTTTTAAGTCTTCTCGGATAACGACTAGAAACAGTAGGCCCCGTCTCACAAATAACTTCCATGTTCATTAGTCCCCTGTGGGACGTTAAAGAACCCACACACTATTCGAGAAGAGTAGGGGATGAAGTTCCCTGTATTGTGGCTGTCCTCTCTGAGTATATGGGTGGGTGGGTATAGCAGGACCACATCAGCTGAATAGCTGCCAAAATTTCAACCTGCTCAAACAAATAAATAACATAACAACATAACATAACATAACATAACACGTAATACGAACAACAGAAACGTCCAATTTATCTCTCAACATTGCTTCGAAACTAGCCGAAAAGCGACGTTGCGCGTTTTACACTCCACGCATAACCTGTCTCGCAACAAAAAAAAAAGTGTTGATTTTGTTGCCTAAAAGTAGAACGGACCTCTACTTTCTGCAACACGCTGCAGCAACTTGCAACACATTTTTTTGCTGCGAGACAGGTTGTGCGTGGGATTTAAAACGCGCAACATCGCTTTTCGACTAGTTTCGCAGCAATGCTGCGAGACAAGTTGGACTTTTTTGTCGCTCGTATTACCGTCGCTTTAAGCTCCCAAATATCATTGGTTAAAAGTGGAAAAATAATCGTGCTGCACGTGCGGCACGCATTTTAGCTCATATTTTTGTGGTACTCTGCACAACGACGGCCTGAAATCTTCAAATTTGAGGTTATAGCTTTTAGGATACTTCCGAGGGGAATATATGTCCCCCTGGAGGGAGGGGAGTCCCAGATTGCTCAGTGAGTTTTGTTTTTAGCAATTTGGGACTCCTCTCCCTCCAGAACTTATTATACTCGTCACCAGGCGTCCCGAGTTCAGTGCCATTTTGAATTGGCCACTGCGAGGACAACGCCAATTTTAGCAGGTCAACTTATAAGTTCTACGGAGCCTGGTGGCTTCGCGTTGCTACCTGGAGATGCTTCAGTGGATTCATGGTTTAGAGAAATTCATGTTCCACGAGCCTGGCGTGTTTATGTAGCGACTGGATTCGATTTTCGCGAAAAAAATCGTGCTTGTTTTGGGTCGATCGGAGTCCCGACGCTGGCTTCAGTCTCCTACCTTGACACTATACTATGGAGGAAGGTGAACGGGGACCATTTTACCCGAAACTTCGTGTACGTATTAAAGACAACAACAGCTCACCACATGGTAAGTTTTATCGATTTTTATCTCCATTTTCTAGCAAATTTTCAGACCTAAACTTCGCCTCATATGTTCTCCATCTTTTAATACCTACGTGACGCACACAGTGTTTGCTACGAAACAAAGCTTAAAACCGCATCGGCTTCTAAGTTCCGAAAAATGTTATTTACAGAATCTGAAAGTGTGGCTTCTATAGATTAAAAACCTCACTGAACAAAGTTGATACACTCTGAAGGTTTCGGCAGAAACGTGTTTAGCGAAAGCGGGTAAAGCTATATTCGTTCCGCCGCCATACTGTTGTTTTTTTACAGTATTCTTTATTGCACTCACGTGATAAGACGGCCATATTGTAGTCAAGTTTTGCATAATAATAGAGTCAAATTCCCAAAAGACTTTTTCGCTATTGTTCTTTCCACCAACATGGCCGCCGTGACATCAGGGGCAATCAAAGAATTATCGCCATGAATAAACTTGAAAACCGCCACGACGACATCTTCGAAACCCACGATATTCTATGGATGTTATAGACTTCGTTTTCGTCTAGTGGATTGACAGTGAAGAATTTGTGTTTTGCATTGGATTAAGGAGGTAAGCAAAATTTTAAATTTGTTTTCGAAGTAAAGTCTCTGCGGCTGTTGGCTGTATCAACTGAGCGCGCGTGTCAGAGATTTCTGGCCATGGCAAAGAAATTTATCATAATGTAAAACGCACGTGCAGAGCCTTTGTACATTTTTTTGCCATCTGCGGCCAAGCTCCTTTCTCTCCAGTTATTTTTGAATAAAGTTTGTTGTTGAACGAGAGAAATGATCCTCGATTTTTAATTAAGCAATTTTTTCTTACAGACACCTGAGAAATTTAGGTGGCATTGTCTGTGCAATGATCTACCAACTGCACATATGT
>NC_090879.1:30224462-30239462 GCF_036669935.1 Montipora foliosa
TCGCTGGACCAGCATTCGTAAACGGATGGGTACGGAGCCTGGGGCCCGTTTCTTGAAAGTCTCGAAAACGTTTCGGGCCCGAAAAGTCATTTGTGAAACTGTCAACAACTTGTTTTGGAAAGCCGATCTTTGAACATGTTTTTAAGGTAACCAAAAGAAAAAGGCCTGTGAAGTTTGACGACTTAAATTCTCTCCGTTCTTGAGATACAAATGGAACTGTGACACACGAAAACGTCCCGTAAAGTTTCGGGACTTTCGAGAAACGGGCCCCAGGACAGAGATCGATGATCAAGGCTAATTCTGGTGAAGAAATCTTAATGATATACCCTATTGGTAGTCAAAGCGTGAATCGTCACGCGACAATGCTTCGCTTAAATCCCTTCACTATCTCTATACTTTAAAGATTAGAGTGTTTTGGGCACAACACTAACAGACCTGTCAACTTAAAAAACGCCTGGGGCAATAACTGTCACAACCAGGGAGGGAAATTCTCTCCATAGATACTTAACTCTGGGAATATTGTGGACAGATTCAAGTCCGCTGCCCTTCCTCACAGCATGGATACAGTACCACGATTGCCTGCCAAACTTGCGTGCTATACTGTCCACAGCATGCTCAGCGTGATTTCCATTCTCCGTTCCCACTATGCTTGCCAGTGACGCCGTCAGTCGAATGACAGGGCGGCCTCTACGGTGTCGTGGATATCGCACGACAACCAAGTTATGGTTATAATATCTAAATAAGTGATAGTAATATCCAGTTACAGTATGCTTATCATATCCTCCGATCGGATTGTAAATGTTTACCATCCACGTGGACTCAGGGTACGAGGTACTTAGATGGAGGAAAAGAAGCTCGGCCAAGGCTCTATTACTTAAGCTTCCTCTTCGCTTGGCGATTCGGTTGACATCGGCCTTGAACAGATCCTCTGTAACAAAAAAAAAAATCTTTAACTGATAATGAATTCCTAAATCTCATCGAGGAAACAACTGCTGTCGTCTCCGAGAAATACCGACCAAGGTCAGAACGAAGTTGATTCCATTTTGCCTGTGGTGTTATGATGTTTTCTACTTTACAGTTATTTAATATCAAGATGAATAATATATTGACCCTGATGGTATTTTTACTAAAATTGACTGATCTAATACGCACCCACACTGAGGCATCTCGCTGAGGCCGGTCGACTGCCTTGAAGACGGGCCTGGTTTCTCCAAACTCCAGCATTGCAGTAAACTATAGCATCTCCTCGGCGTCTTAAATCTCGGGGATTACATATAACTTCACAGGAGTCGCCTTCGAACTGTCCCTCAGATCCTCCAGTACATTGCGTCTCACCGCCACCAGGCACAGGGAATTCATCTGTACACTTCTGCCTACATCGCACCTTTGTACCACATTCTTGCCTTTTGGACTCCAAAGTGCACCTGATTAAGCCAAATAGTTCAATGAGGAAACTCCTTACCTCTATATTATGGAACTCTTAAGCACGAGACATTTTTGAGTTACAGACGGCAAGCGGAAGTGAGTTGTTTTTTTCTTTTTAACTTCAATGTCTTGGCGCTACTCCATTTCTACTGCTAAATATCATTCAGCCTGACAGATGATTAGTTTAAAAATCTGGGAGAGACTACTGTCGTGGCGTACGAAATGTTCGCTTCCATTTTTCGTCCGTGGCTTAAAAACGCCTCTTGAAGTTAAGGGAGCTTTTCATTTTGGGGATCATGAGTGGATTGTGAATCTAGCGCGATATTTTGCCTTCCACGGCCCTCAGAATGGAGAATTTGCTTGGGAAATAAGTATATATCTTCCCTTGTTGTGTTTAAAATACTTCGTTGTCAGATAAGATAAAAAAATTGTTTTGACTCCTGAACCGCCCCTTTTTTTCCTTCCTCCCCCCCTCCTTTTACGGGTAAAATTGTCTGACGTAGACAAAAAAATCAGAATCGCATAACCGGGAGCCTATGCAACGGCATTTTCACAGATCAAGCTATTTTTGGACGATTTCTTTGAAATGCAACTATGACCAAAAAAATCAATTCTCTCCCTTTGGATTTTAGAACTATGTTAACTAAGCACTGAGTGATCCAAGTTTCAAACCTTGACTTAAGGACGGTGCCCACTATTGCTATTGCGCATACGTTTTGCGCATCTCGAGGTACTCGGGTTTTCTATCGGTGATGCTTACTAATACAAAGATACTTTGGCACGGTTTAAAACTATCCGGAGAAAGTAGATCTTAGACGGTACTCTTGGTATCCAAAAAGAAAACTGGAGGTAACCATGCATTTTTGAGAGATAATTAAGCGTCAATTTGAATATAAATTGCTTTGTATTTTATAGCCTTTTAAAAAATATTATTCATCAATTATCTTTTGATTATCTTGGATTTCAATAACATTTGTTAAGATCTACTTATCCTGCATAATCATAAAACGGGGCAAAATACCTTTGAATTAGTAGGCATCATCCTTAAAATCCCGCATGGATTTGACTCGAGGCAAAATCCCGAGGAGGTGTCATTGTACAAATTGTAGCTTTCGCGTATGAAGAGTTACAGTGATGTAGTATTACATATCTGACATGCTAGTAAAAATCTCGATTTGCCAGAACTAGGCGCGCACGGAATAAATGGGTACTGATGACGTTGAGCAGAAAACAGCTGAGAGCGTGGCACATTGGAACGTAACGTCACAATCAAGAATGTATCGGTAATCGAAATCTTCTTACGTGATTCAACATTATTTTTAAGAATATCTTTCAATCTGTAACGGAGTGTCACAAGTTACATGCCGTGCAATCTAGCGTTGGAGCAGCAATTCGAAAAGTAAGAGGAAGCTTTTGTCCGGTTTTGGCTTAGGTCCTTTTTTCACAAAGGGGTCGTAAAGTGACTAAATTACCTCACGACAAGGATAATCCTTTGGTTTGATTTAGAGTCGCGGGACGATTTCATTTGAAAAACAATTTGTCAATTGACGAACATTGTGCAAGGAAGCACGAAGTTTTTTCGGGAAAACGATTTGTCAGACGCAAATCACTGTTGAGAGATTGAAAGACAGTCTATTGCCAGTGTTGTTAGAAAACGATTGAAGACAAACATGGATGATTCTTAAAGTATTTACAAGGCAAACGATCGGTGTTGTTCCAAACGTACATTAACGTATTAAAGTATTCTGTCCTGAAGAGGTTGTTGTTTAGAAAGAACCAATCTTGAACACGCCTTGAAGAATTGAAGGATTGAAGAAAGAGGCCAAAAGTGATTACCATATTTTTGCTGGATTTTTGAGACCGTCAGTTAGTTCTTTTTGAAATCTGGTTAGTAAACTTTCGAATAAATTATCTCAACATAGGAAACTCTTTAACATGCAAAACCATGTGATGGGTAGCTGCATTGTTGGGGATACTCTCAATATTTCCGAATTCTGTACGCGGCTGAGTTAATATGCAGCACGGAAGTTTCGGGCTGTCAAACTTTTAAGCTCGAGTTTTGCACATACAAGAGGCTGCATTTCTAGGCTGAAGCGAGAGAATAAATTCCGTCACTTTTCCCTATTTCCAAACCCCTGAGGTCCAATCGGTCAGTTTTGAACATGGTTGATGGCGGATAGTGAAATCCAAAACTTTACTCAACGTAACAGCCTTTGAACAAAAATCAAAGCTCAAAATCTTTCCAGTCAGAAGTGTTAAGCAAATACACTTTCAAAATCTGGAAATGATTTTTCGATCATAGTAGCACTTTAAATAAGATCTGGCTTCCACGAGTGACCATCACAATCCCATGGGTAATAATTCCTCATGCAAAACTTGTGATTAGCTGGAGAGATCTGGTTTCGGGGGAAAATCAATCGAAAAGTAACTCGGTCTGTAAAAATGTCTTTCCACAAATACAATGAAGTTGTACACTGTTGTAAGAATTCCTGTGCCCCATGATAATTAATTTCAATCTCTTTTTAAATCTTGCAGCACGTGAGGAGACTATTTTTAACGAATTAGTCCCGTCGGAGGAAAGGGTGCGAAACATGACGTGATTCAGGATGGACCAATCGGCATAATTCATAAATAACTGAGATGAAAACATCAATTTACTGAAGTCAATGAAATCTTTCATTATAGGAACCGTACGTCCCCCCGTGCGAATTTATTCTAACACTGTTAAGAAAATCGTCGTAGGAAGAGCAGGGCTCAAAAGGTCCCTTGATGGGGGCTGAGAAAGAAGTCATACCTTTGTCTGTGACCTGTCACGTGGCTGAAAGAAAGAAAGAAAAAACAAAAGAGCAAAAGAACTGAAACAAGACGCTACACGAATCGTATCCTTTTCCTCTTTTCCGGTTCAAAGCCCCAAATTTGATGGCGTGGTCGATCGAGTTACGAAAAAAATGGTTAGCAAATCCACGGAAAACTCTATTAATAGCTATCTGTGACATCGAGATAGCCTACCCAAAATGAAGTACGCTTTACAACTATTAATTTCCCTTTTTTTACCAACCAGACCGTGGAATAAAATAGCAATAAATAAAAGACGAGAAATGTAAGGAAAGAAATTTCTCAAAGATAGAGTCCGTGGGTACATTTTTCTGGTTTGTATGGAGCAAACGGTGCCAGTTTTTTTTTAAGTGTACACTTGACAACCAACTTTACAATTGTTTCTTTGGATTAGGGAACCTTCAATATCTTGAGCGATTTGTACTGAATCTAGATCTAAGCAACGCTTTTTACCATTTACAACTTTAAATTCAAGAATAACTTCCATACCGAGAACAGGAAATACTATGGTCTGTCTGTCCAGAAGGTAAGGAAACCACGGCAGTAGGATAGCCAGTGAAACCAAGTGATGCACATATCTCCCTGGTGAGATGCGATAAAAAGTGTCCTTCTTGTGGAACGCACACTCCTTCCCACATCCCGTTGGTATTTACTACTTCCAATCTACCTTCATATGGAGTAGGTTGCTGCCGCAAGCGCAGCTTACTGCACTTCACTCGAACTTCTGAAACTCTGATCACGTAATGTGACCTATGGGTCGAGTTTGGTAAACCAACAGATTCGCAAACAAGACGCAAAATCCATTCATTTGGTGTCGCTCTTGCCCTTTCCCATGCTGTATTTCTCCAGTGCTCAAGTATACCAACTTTCTTATTCCAGTGATCAGTTACATCGGTTAGACGTAGAGTCAAGTCACACTTGTCGTCCACATAACCGATCCAATGTCCATCGCTGCAGACTCGTCCTCCTTGTGGTATCTTCCAATCACTTTCCCATCTTGGACGATGAGTTCGTCCGTAAAATCTGTGGCTTGGTAGATAATGGCGATGACAATGCAGTTTTACGCAATATCCTTGGAGGGGATTATTAATTGTGCCAAACGTTGTCGTGTGACTCATGTAATCGCAAGGACGGAGCTCTCCATTATCAACCGGTGGAGGTCTTGGACAATGGAGAGCTTGACAGCTAGGGTTTGAACCATCCCAGGATTGATGTACACAAGTGCGTTCCATAGGTCCTTGTAGCCGGAAGCCTTTGTTGCAGACATACAAAGCTTTTGAGCCTTCCTCACGTCCAGTGGTTGAAACTTTTCCGTTCGACGGGTTTGTGAGCCTCGGACATAGTTGTATTCTTGAACAAGTTGGTAAGGATGGGATCCAATCTCTGTCCAAACAGTTTGTGGTCAATGCTCTGTCATTTTCCTGAGTTATTGTGTAACCTACATCACATCTAAAATTAGCACTTGTTCCATGATCCACTGTTGAACCGGACGAAGTTGGAGAATACTGCACTGTCGAATGAGGGACATTCACTGCAGCGCAGCTTCTTCTCCGTCCATACGTGATCAAGGTGTGCGACACAGCTATCGTCGCATTGCACTTCTTCAAGGCCAGTGCGAAGACGTAGTGAGAATTACGGTTGAGAGATGAAACAGTTATTGATGTCTGTCCGTTGACCTGTGTTTCAATAATATTTCTTGGATTTGTTGTAGGAAACCTAACTAAAACAAGTTGAGAGTTCGGTTGTGGTAGAACATCCTGATCCGCCTGGTGCCAAGACAGTTCGACATTATTACCACTTGCAGAGACAACCCTGAAACGTGAATCTTCTTCAATGAATCCGACACTTTGGGTCATCGCGTTGATTATTGACGCTATGTCTGACAAAGCACCCGCTGGCCACACGGTATTATTGAACACTATCGAAAGATGCTTGTACGTTGAATTCACGTTCCAATTTTGAATTATCACCGTCAGAAGTTGACTATGGAAAAGCTCCGCCGTCAAGTCAAGGTCGACAACTTGAACGTGTAAGTCATTTTCTACCAAGAATAAGCACACCTCAGTAGAGTTCAAGTGGACCAGGGAGAGAACGTCTTCGACCTCGTCATCTGCGTAGTTGTCGATTATTTTTATTCCCCAAGCTTGATAAAGTAAGTACAAGTCGTCGCCCTCACCTCCAACAAGTTTATCATTACCACCCTGAGGAATAAGGGTATCGTTTCCCTCAAGACCGAACAGTGAGTTGTCGAAATCAGAGCCAGTTAGAGTGTCATTGTGAATGGTTCCGTAGACATTTTCAATACTTATATACCTGTCCTCTTCTGCATCGACTCCTTTTCCAAATCCAAATGAGAGATCGACTTTGACACCATTGCGAAGAAACCCGTCACCTCTGAATGAAATAGTATCGCTGCCGTTACCACCATCAATAACATCACGGCCATTTCCGGCGTAAATGAAATCGTCTCCAGCGCCAGCAAAAATATGGTCATCGCCATCACCGCCAAAAATAATATCAATTCCAGGTCCACCATAAATAATATCGTCTCCATCTTTTCCCTCGAAGGTGGTTCCAATTGTTCCTGCTCGTAGCACATCGGCCATATTACCACCTTCTATGATCCTTGTGGTGTTACTACCTGTTAGGTAGTTTGTCGAGGTAAGCGAGCCCTTTAAATCTTGTGCCGAAGAAAGTATTCTGTCGTTTTGTGGATTAATGTTTTGTGGGGTACCAAGGTCGGTGCGATCAATGGAGATAATTTCTTTAAACGGCACTTCTTGTGAAATGTTAAAGGTTATCTTATCAATCGTAGTCACCTGAAGATGCTGGTAACTTGCGTTGCGAAAATAGTCCTGGATACGAATGCCTAGGGAGGTGGGTCTTGACATCGATTCCAGAATGACATCATTTTGGCCATGAAAATATACACGGATGTCGTTAAATTCTAAACCAATATGAAGAGCATCTGTCTTGTTGTCGACAGCAAAGTTGTTTATTTCGTTAAACTCACCATACCCGTGGTTCAGCACGTAAGTGTCAGAACCATTTCTCCCCTCCAAATATTGATAATTGTAACCATTACCTGGGCCGGGGTCAATATAGTTGTTGAGTTCATTACCATAGATTTTGTAACTGCATAGACTTGAATTTAATTGGAAACGGACCAAATGCTTCCAAGGAGCTGTGTTCAGGTCATAGGGTACTGACGATACCTGGCAGGCGGCGGTTGTACATGTGCACTCCGTGGGATCCTTTGATATTTCGGTTGGATCAAGCTTTGCGGTCTCCTCTCCCACTCTCAACGTTATTCCGTCTCTAGTCCTAATCCAAAGATGCCGGTAATTAACTGATTCAAACCATTTTTCAAGAGTTACAGCTGGTGTCCTCTCTGATGAAGTGATCCTAAAATCTGTGCTGAGTCTTCCCGCACGTAGGTTTACAAACGTTTCGTCTAAGTACAATACATCATCTTTTGTGCGGGTGTCAAAATTGTTTATGACTGCGTGTGTGCACGTTCTCTTAACAACATAATTGTCACTACCTTCCCCTCCTTCAAGGCGGTCATCTCCTCCGCTACAACTCAAAAAATTGGTTTGTTTATTGCCGATAATTTGGTCATTGTGAGGAGAATCTGAAACCGTAGCGACATTAGCTGAACCTGGTGGATGGATCGACGCCGCATGTCGAGGCCTATCAGATAGATCAACATTGACTCCAGTCGATGAAGTACTATAATCCAGCATTATGGGCTCTATGGCTACGGCAACTGAGTGTCCACTTAGCGTTCTCCCAAAAGTGGTCTTTGCGACCCTACTAGGAGTTGGAGTAATGTGTGTGGTAACATTAAAGACAACATGATCAGAAGACGTGAAAAGCATGTGCCGGTATTGATATCCTCTCGCCCAGTTGGTTATTCTGAAACAGGAGGTACTTGGGTTGCTTCTGTCAGTCACTGACAAATCATTTCCTGACACTTGAATGCTGATTCTATCCAATGGTACAGCAAATATTACAATATCAGTAGTGTTCGCAAAATCCTCTGCATTGTTGTTAATTGTGTCACAGCCTTCTGTTGCTCGAATGACGTAGGTATCTTCGCCTTTTCCTCCGGTCAAGACATCAGCTCCCCGACCACCGTCCATCACGTTGCCGAGATCATTACCTACTATAGAGTCAGAGCTATTAGAACCGGAAACTTGTTTAACTTTCGCGTAGACCCGATCACTGAGGGAAACCGTTTGAAAATTTTTTGCTCCACTAAAATCTACTGCCACTGCCACACAGTTAATCTGGGGATTAGAGGCACTGCTAGAGGTTTGCTCTGCGACGAATATCACTCCATCCTTGCTGCGAAATGACACGTGGCGATAGTAAGTTGCATCTCCTTGCGTGAACCAGTTCTTAATGCGAATGTGATGGCTCCTGGAGTAAGTGATGTCGACGTCATTTCCGGTCTTGTGACACTGGATATTTGCGTAATCAACGTTAATGACCACAATATCACGCTTATCATCCTCAGCAAAGTTATCGATTATTGCTTTACCGCCGTCAGATTGGATAATGTAGACGTCACTTCCACCTCCTCCAGTTATGGACGAGAGCTCAGGACCGAGGTAAAAGGTGTCGCTCCCACCCCTCCCGTACAAATTGTAATGGTAATTTCCAGTAAGCATCATAACATCTAGTTTACCAAAGTTACACTCTTGGTCCTCTCTCCCGGGTGGTTTTGTTGTCGGTTTGGGTCTCTGTACTGCATAAAATGTGTTATTATCTGAGTTACCATAATAAGTGCCATAAGCAGAATTTTCGTGTAAGTTAGCCCCGCAAATGACATCGAACGATTTAATAGGAATCACGAACCAGAGTTTAGCGGTCTCGTGCTTGTATGTGAAATCCCTGGACTCTCCTATACCAAGTACGATGTCTTTCAGGTTAGAATCGACCTGAAATGTCCTTCTTATTGGGTCACGCGCTCCGCTCACATCCCCAATTTCGACGGTTGCTAAATTGTTATCATGAAGCCTAAAGGTGATGTAGCCACCAAAGCTAGACAATGCTCCTTGAGTAAAGTCTATTCTCTCTTCTTCGCCCTCTCTTTCCCCAACAATTCTGAAATAGTTGTCGGGGTTCGTTAAGTTCCGAAGAAGTTGTTTATCGTTGTCCTCTTGTCTTTGATAGGATTCCAGCTGTCTTCGCAAACCTCCAGTCAAGAAATCAGCCACTCCATCTAAAATCCCTTTCACTAGTGCGCCAAGAAATTGTAGACCAGCCCATGGACTATTCCAATTTACTTTCTGTATTTCAGACATTATATCAATATAGAAGTCGTCTATGGCCATTCGGATTATGGAGATAATGATGACTACCGGTTCTGTGATCACTTCCGCTTCTGGACAAAATGTCCCAACTAAGTTCAGAGCTGTAGTACTTACATCCAGAGCTAAATCGATTACACGTAATGGAAGCACTTTAAGATCGTCTGGGTCACTGAAATCCAAATCTGCCAGTTGTTCTATATCTTGTTCAATGAAATACACGTCGAATGCAAGTCCTACTCCAGGAATGTCTCCCAGAAGCTTTCCAGCTCCTTTTTCCATGAACCGTTCCACCTTTCTAGAGAATCGTCCTAAGCCTTCTTCAAAATTCAGGCCTTTTGCTAATGATGTAGCAGCGCTACTTAATACATGTTTACCAAGCTTTGACACAATTTCATTTAAGCCGGTTAATCCACCAAATGTGTGTGCTGCCTGAGTCAACGATATGCTTCCACGAACGTAGTCACCTTTGTTGAAGTAGTCTGCCGCTCCAAGGACGGAAAATATCAAGCCATGCACGGCTAAGCCTTTATTTATCTTGGCGTATGTCCTACTAGCTCCAGCTCTTCGAGATTTTTCTATATGTTCCTTGATCAGCTTCGGAGTGGCAAGTTCGTCAGAGCTTAATGGGAATTCCACATGGTCCCGCAATTCCGAATCACGACGATCCACGACGTCAAGCTCCACCATGTTATCCGTTACTTCAATCGACTCTTCATCAACATAGACGGAGTCCCTGTCAGTTAATTTACAGACAGAGCGTCTTTTCCTTCGGCGCTTGTCTGTGCAAATTCTGGCAACTTTTTTAAAGAGAAGTTCTCCATCGTGATCATCAGCAGCCCGTTTGCGGATCATGTAAGCTGGAACATCCCTGTTTCCTTCCATATGTATAAATATGCGTCCTGCTTGCGTTCCTCCTGTTCCTCTTGCGGGGAATTCAGCTACGGAAAAAATTGCATCGATGTTTCTTCTCGTGTTGACATTTTCAAGCATACCCCGAACGACTTGGTCCATTGCAGGACTCCGTCCGGCTTTTTCGTCTCCTCTATAGTTCGCCACTGTAGGAATGTCTCTGGCTTCGGGAAACCTATTTTCAGTTCTAATTTTATTTAACAGGTCGGTTAGGAATTTTGCTCTGCTCTTTTGGGAAGGCTGTGCTGCCTCTGCAATCATCGTAATAAGCATGAACTCTACAGCAGCTCTAACTGTATCAGGAGACGCTTGGCCATTGACTGTTAGATCGGTCTCAAAGGATGGTTGGTCGTTTAGCTTTTTATCTAGAGATTTTTGCATCGCCTCAGCCAGTTCATTCTGATCGGCGTTCGCAAGATAGCGATTTATAATTGTATTGTAATCGGGTGCACTTGAAGCTCTTCGCATGGTATTTGTCCAGTCACCATTTTCAGAAGTAACAAGGATTTGGTGTCTTCCACGTATTGACCTACTTAATCGAAACCTTCTCGTCTCACCGCCAATTGGAATTTCAAAGTATGTTTGTCTTGGCCGTTGATCATATATATCATTGTAAAACTGCAGCAGTTTGAATACTTCCTTTAGGGACACTTCGTCATTTTCATGAATTGTTACAACTTTGTAACTATTTCGTTCAGTTTGAACTGTTCTCTCCTCAATTATACTCTGTTGTTGCCCATTTGCTAGATCTATTGTGATTCCTTTCAGGCGTTCCCATTCGTTTTTAGCTTGTTCAGCGCTTTGTAATATGCTCTGCGTGAATTCAAACCTTAGTTTTGTATTCTTTTCTCTCTCAACATTTACCGTCGATTGTAACGCAACACTCATTCTTCTTTGATCAATATTCGTTTTCACATCCGTCAGCCACGAGGCCGGATTCAAAGTACTGATATCTGTTCCTAGAACGGAAGAACCAGCCAAAACATCTTTGGCTGCCTGAAATGCTTCCTCCCTCTCCTGGCTTGAAACTGTGTTTTGTGGGTCATTCCTGGTTAATGTCTGCTCAAAGTTAGGCTGGCTCGCCAATGTTGCATCTAATGCTGTTATGGTGTCCTGTTGCAGCGTTGTCCGCAGCGGGAGCTCTGTATTAGAATCCCCCAGCGCTGTAACTTGTGTTGAAAGATCAGACAAATCCACGTACTGGCCCTCGCCATGTTTAGCACTGATTGAAAACTTGCCGCGCGGTCTATTTTCAAGTCTGAACCTTTGATAATCTGCTCCAATGGGGACATCAAAATACGTGGGGCTTGTTTCATCGCCAAAAAGGAGGGGATAGAACTGCATAAGATGGAACACGTCCTTTAATCGTAAATCGCCCGCTGTCTCAAATCTGAAGTGATTTCCTCTCTCTCCGCCTGTTCTTTGAACACTTTGAGTAATTTCTCCGTCATTGATGTGCATTTGCCATTGTCTTTCAATGTAGTCCTTCACTATTGCTACGTCAAGTGCCCTCTGAATTTCTGCGCGATCGTCAGCGGTAAGTGTTCTCTTAAATGTTTGTTGTACGTCATTATGATATAGCTGGCTCCATTGTACACTGGGGCCGAAAGCTATCGTTGTGGGAAAAACAGTGCACAAGAGAAGTAAACCAGTTTTAATCCAAAAGGCAGGCAGAGCGACTGTCATGACTCAAGAATGGTTAACAGATACCAACTTTTGCAGTAAATCTAAGCCATAAAACAAAAGGAATATCTCTATTAGAAATAACACGTTAGGTCTAAGTTTATGCAACTTGCTTTACAACATTCCTATTCAATTTATATTTCATACTTTTGGTTGGGGAACTAAATTTTGGTATGGAAAAGTCTGTGGAATGGACAATATGTGGAAGTTATGTGAAAACTGAGATTATGAGCCATTTCAGAAGCAATTAATTTTTCACCGGATAAGGATTAATGGAACGAATAACGCTATTCATCCCTCGAAAAGCTGGGACCACTTTCGTTATGTGACATTCATGATTTTCTCAATTAACAAGCAATTTCTCCAGTAGATATCTTAACTCACTGGTGGACAATAGACCTCTTTAGCTTGTACGTTTTGTTTTCCCATCTCAGACCACGTGATGTTACTCTAGGGAACAGTTTCTTTTAAATGTGGTCGTATACACGTGCACATGTATGTATAACTTATGAAAAAAACAAAAGGAAAATTCCGTTGGGAACATCACGTGGTCTGAAATGGGAAAACAAAACGTACAAGCAAAGAGGTCTATTGTTTAACGCTCTTTCGTGATAATGAGTTCGAGTTACTTTTCAAAGTGTTTTTTCTAACTGTGTCTGCAACGCTCTAGGTTATCCCATTAAAGACCCATTATCACTTACCATGATGCACCACGATTTGTTTATTATGAAATACAAAGCAGTCACCCACTACCCTCTTTAGCGATCCACATTTTTGGTTCTTTTCAGAGGGTTTCAATTTTATTTTGAGAGGAGAAATTTTTGGAAAACTGAACAAAAACAGTCAGTGAGAAAGGGGAAGGTTTGTGTGTACATTTTGTTTACTGAACTCGACTCGATCCGCGCAACAATCGCAGCGGAGTCTTCTTTGAGAAACTGATGTACCGAAAACAAAACAGGGTTTCTTTTCCAGATCTCGTCAAAGCAAGAACGATCCAGTTCAAGCGATCCAACTAATTGATGTATTGCGTTAATGATGTTCAAAAATGCCAACTTGCTGGTCACTTCGATTCAGAAGATGTGGATTTTATCATTGACTGAATCAAATTATCAAATTATGCTTTCACATCTCAACCGAACAGTCACGGTGAAACGGGCAGGTTTGTGCTGATTTTATTTACTAACTTAATTTGATCAACGGTCGTAGCGGAGTCATCACCCGCTTTGTGAAACTGACTTACCGAAAACAAAACAGTGTTTATCTTCCAGACATTGTCAGAGCAAGAACTTTCTAGTTCAAGCGATCCAAGTAATTGATACTATTGATGTACGGTATTGCGTTGATGATTTTCAAAAAATTGCCAACTTGTTAGTCATTTCCATTCTATGATTCAGAAAGGTATCGATTTTATCATTGACCGGATCAAATTATGCTTTCAAATCTGAAACAAACAGTCACGGTGAAACGGGCAGGTTTGTGTGTAGATTTTATTTACTAAAGTAATTTGACCATCGCTCGCAGTGGAATCTGTTTCGAGTAATTGATCTAACGGACATTGTTCAATTGCGCGTAAAGAATTCTTTACTACTTTGTCAAAGCCAGAACAAACTTCGAATATTTTTTCAGCAACAAAGACATTAAATGTACAGTTATTGAAGTCTGTTATTTGTTTAAATCGCTGTCCGAAGCGAGCCGTGCGAGGACACAAAATAATTTGTCCAATCACGCAATGAGATGTACTAGATAACTGGCTAGACGATGGCGGAACTTCTTGGTCCATGAAATTTGAAGACGACTGCAGTGCATCACGTCGCCTCTTCTTGGAAATGCCATCCTGCGGAGCCGAAAAGGAGGTTTCACGATGAAGGAGAAACTCCGCAAACTCTCTGTGAGTATTGCTGCCGTATCCTGTAAGACTGATTCTCGCAACCAAACCTTGACCAATTCTTCTTTCCGCTCGGTCGCGGCATTATTCGATTACTATTATCCAAGGAAATGTCAACTTATCAGAAGAGAATTGTGGAGTTTGGAAACACTTAAACACGACGTAGAACCAACAATAATCAACACGATGGACACGGATTTTCTTTCCAATCAATAATTCGCGCATAATGGCGGTTTCGTGGTCCACGATTCGGTTGTTTGCCGCGGTGCATCACGGTAAGTGATAAAGGGTCTTTAAGTGTGTTGAACGTTTGCTTAAAAACGTTGTTTGGAGCGCATGACCATTACTTTCACCAAATCCAGAAAACCTGTGAACCAACTTTTGTTTTTCAATGGCGATAAATAAAAGCGGTTCACTCGAAATTGCAATAGCTCACGGCTAACTATAAAGGAAGAATTAAAAAGAACATTGCTGGCTTTGAACCTACAGAAAGCCTACACCTTATGAAATAAAGAAACACTTTTCATGTCAGGTCTACACCGGTGATGAATTAAAGAACGATGTAACCGGCAGGGAAAAAAATTTAGGAGCAGATTAAAGAACCATCTCCCATGTGGTGAGACCAAGATTGATTTGAACCAAGGCTACATACTTCAATTGTGCTCCAGTTATTGGAAAACGAAATGTCTTGTTAAATGGGTACAATCCTCGTGACCACACCTCTCTGGTCCGCAGATTCAGTATCCAATAGAGAGGATTTTTTCAATATTCATCAATTTCATGGCGTGTAACTAGTGGGGAAAGGAATTATGAAGCTCATTTCATGCGAGGAAAGTAGTCTAGTGTCGGGTGTTCTGCATTAAATGGGCTGTGAGTTTTTTCTCCCTCTTTAACGCCATCTATTATCTTTAAAAGCAGCCGTAAGCCGGACTCAGTGAAACC
>NC_090879.1:30244462-30274462 GCF_036669935.1 Montipora foliosa
TATAGTGGATTGGAAGGTACGGGGCACAAATTTATTGCCCAGAAGACGGATTAGGTCACTGTAAAACTCGAGATCCATTAATAAGGGTATTTTTAAACGTCAAGTGTTCCACAAGCTGCATAAGACAGGTGCTTTATTGGCGACAGAAATTTCTCCATGTTTCCTAGATTACAAATCCTAGAGTCTCTATGAACCCACGCAAAATCTACAGCATTTTCTTTCCATGGTGTGAAAATGACAATGGCTGAATTACTTATTAACAGAGCGCAGCGTGTGGTGATCTTGAAAAAGACCTCATCCGTGCTTTCCTCCTCCGTCTAACAGTTTGTGGCTTAGCTTTTAAAATTCCCAGTGAAACGTTTAAATTTTTTATGCGGTTTTCAGCTTTGACTTCTTTTCTTCTAAAAAATTAATCAAATATCTGACAAGAAATCTCTCCAAAAGGTGACTAAGAAGAAGAGAAGACAGCTCGACTTCCAATGTTTATTAGACTTTCAATACTGCGGGAAATTTTACAGAAGAATTAAATGAACAGAATAATGATGCTTTGATTTCGCTTAGAAAAAAAAAACGGTAAGTGTGAGAGAATGGGGCGAAGAGCAAAAGTTGGAAAAACGTTATCAGTAATCCGAGAAGAATTAACCAACTGTTCCAACTACAGATACATTCGAAATCTGATCATCAATTCTCAAAATCCCATCAATAAAGACAAATTACTGCGACACCAATTATCGTAAAATCAATTTTATTTGGGATGCAGGACTGGCGTAGTGATGAAAGCACTCTCTCCAATGTGGCCGGTGTTCAGGTCCCAGACTCGGCGTCATTTGTGGGTCGAGTTTGGGGGTCCTCTACTTTGCACCGAGAGGCTTTCTGCGGGGACTCCGCTTTTTCTCTCACCTCGAAAACCAACATTTGACTTGAATTGCGTCAATTTATTGATTTCACTTTACAATGTTCCCAATTAGTGCTCCAGGGCTAGAAGACGAGACAATCAAATAAAGTTCCTTTCCTGTCCTCTTTTAGAATTTCACACACCCCTTGCAGCTTCTTCCTCCTATCCTAAAATCTTACTCGTTTTTACGAAGGAAGGGAATGCCTTTCATCTCTCTATTATGACCTCGATGTAATGGCAGTTCTTTCTTAAACCCCACATCAAAGCTTCTGTGAGTAGTTTTTTTTTGTGGATAGGGCTTTTATCCGCCTAGTGTACGGTGATCTTTTTCAAACGAGGGGGCGGAGTTTCGACCCCCAAGGCCCCCGCAAACGATCACATCAGTGGAAAAGTTCCCCGAAACGTCTCTTGCAGTACACAAACGAGGTAACACTAGTGGAGAGAGTAAATTTTGGTGTTGTAGGGGAGCGCAAACGGGAAGTCACAATATTTCTCGTTTGCTGAGGAATGTAGATCCCTTTTTATCGACAGACGAACGTAAAATTATTTACGAGATTCATTAAGTCTAGCGTCAGAGTCTTACTTGATGAAACCTGTGTTTTCTGCTAAAAAAATTGCTTCCGTAACGCCTGAGCCAGTACCCGTTTGTTTATGACCATGAAATGTACTTTACATTTAGGTACCTCAAATTTCCAATGGAAGTCTCATACACCCGATATTTTCAAAATTTTTTGTTTCTTTATACTTTCTACAGGCTTAAAACCTTTCACAATTATCAGAAATCACTACTTTATCCAAGAGGTTCACAGAAGGAACCAGGCCCGGTCTTATACCTTGCCTTTTTTTTCGCGAATACAAGATATAGGAGAAAAAAGAATGTGTGGGAAAATACGAATCCAGGATATTCAATTAAACAGTTAAAATCCCTGCTGTCTCTGGCAATCAACTGAGTAAATATCTGGATAGAGTCAACTTTGCAAAAAAGGCGAAGGTTTTTTTTAGTTCGAACCATGTTGTCGGTTTATCTTTGCTACTGAGCCTTTTTTGAATATGACCATAAGTAGGAAACCGGTGACCAAATGCATTCAACAAGCTCGTGCAGTAGATCTTTAAATACTGTTTTTTGTAACAGCTTCAGAGTGAATATATTGGGTCAACCCAGGATAACGGATTTGTGGCAACTTTCTTTAATACATTTACCCACCAGCATTAAGTTAATATACGACCTTGTAACTTCGGGGCCTATTTTTACGATTCACAAGCAATAAGCTTGAGCATTGTTCAAACGTTAGAGATTGATCGACTTAAAGAATCATTGACTCACGTTTTTCCATTATTTTAAAGACATTAGACTTTTATGAAACAAACTAGACTTTAGAGACAAACTAGACTTTAGGCTCCTCAGCGAAGATACAAGGCCTTTTAAAAAGGTTTTAGACAAGTTGTATGAGATAAATAGAATCCTTAGTGACCTCAGACTGCGTGAGAGACTTCTATGATGATTTCAGTGAGCTTTTAGCTTTTCCAACAACCGTTTTTAGGCACAAGGCTTAACGTACATCTGTCAATCACGGCATCTACCGATTTATTCCACGTCCTTGACCTGTTTTGGGTGGCGGAAGAAAGATCACTTTAGTATGAAATGAGTCATCTACAACGACAAAGATTTCAAGATCTATCATGTAGATTCCTTTTATAATGTGAAACGTTTGTTTAGCTTACAGCGGGGTCCGTTAAACATTCATCGACCTGAAAGTTTGGGGAGGGTGTGAAGTTTAATGAAGTAAACTTGTGAATATAGCTATATGATTTTGATACATTCAGGCAAATGTTTCATTTTACGAGTTTGTTTACGATGTTCGGCTTCTTTCGTGGCTTTAATATGGCTAAGGGGGCGCTTGCACGGTATATTTAGAAATTAACAAAAGAGAGTGATTAAGGTCAAAACTATATCTTTATGTCAGTACCCAAATACAACAGATTGCTATAATTGAAATGGCACAGAGTAAGCATTAGTACCACCTCATTAAAACAAACAAAACTCTTTCTACATTTTTACCGTTTAGCCGAACTCTTGGAAACTTACAGCGGTGACAGAATGTCCGCATCGCTCAAACCTTCCTTGTCAAAAAATTGAGGCTGCCTCGGGGGCACCAAAGCGTTTTTGAGTGGACTTAACATCTTCCAAATTCCTTCCCCGGTTTGCTTCTTAGCCACGGTTCCATTTCGAGAAAGATTTAAGAAAATTCGAAAACATAACGGAGCAAAATGGACGATATCGGTTTCCTTCAAATTTCCAAGCTATCACAAGCGTGCGTGGACATTTTCAATTAAGAAGTGCGACTTTCCGATAAGTTCCCCACGCTAATGGTTCCCACAAAAGAGTAAACGGGTGCCGCAGCAGAAAGCAGAGGCGTTCGTCATTTTCCATGTAAATAAAACATATATTTTTTATGTGTCCTGGTTACTGAATAGTGTCCGGCAATAGCAAAAACTCCTCAAAACTAGTTCTGCTTTCCGCTTGGGATTCGGTTCAGAAGAAAAACTCGAGTTAAATTTATAATATGTTTGGATGGGTGACCAAGGACGCCTTCCATTTGACAGAACTGACCAGCTAGAACAGACATTTGGGAGGACTAACTCTACAACGCCTTCACTTAACACAATTCGCGGATGATATACACTCTAGAAGCTCGAATGCGACGGGATTATCACGCAAGTGTTCCTCCAAATTGTTGCAAAAGGAAAGCGCCTTAAGTTCCGAAAATTATAATTAAAAACGAAGATATTATAAGCATGAAACCTCTTCCTAACTATTATAAGTTTAGTATAAACTAACAAACATTTATGAAGAACGTTTGGAATGAACAGAGTAAATGGAGGCTGTGAAATGAAGCTTGTAACTCCGTGTTTCTTCGAAAATGATTGTTACGCAATGGACTATACAAAAATTAACGACAATAAATCTTGCTATCCCCACAAGCAAGGAAATGATTATTACTTTGAGTGTAAATGTTGCAGGTAATATCCGGTCTCACATAAATCCTCATTTTACGGGCCTAGGTTGAATATGAACTCAGATGAATTGAAAAAGCTTTTGTGCACCCTAAATCAGTTAAAAGCTTAAGCTTTACATTTATTCTTTTATTAAAACTATTTTGTGTTTTGGAAATCTGCTTTTTGCACGTCTATGGGAAGTAACTGTCTTTTCAAAGACAGAATCCCTCCATTCTTTAAATTTCTGTTTCATTACAAAAAGCAAACGTGGATTTGGATTGTTGGAACAAAAGTGCTGTGGTTACGGCCGGTATCTTAATTTTACATACGAATTTCCCTGTCGTGAGAAAGCATTTTTCATCGCTTTAAGACGAAATTAAGACGAGATCGTCAAGCTTGCATTTTAGAAGCGTGATTTTCAACTTAACTTAGGTTTGATTATTTTTTGCTGGGAAGCTAGCCATTTGAGGCAGTGCGGCCCATGCATTGGTTGGGGCGCTTGCCTTGAGATCCGGGGATCCTATAGGTTCAAGACACGTTCTAACTATTCGCTGAATTTTTTCCTGGTAGTCCCTGGTTCAACTTCTCAGCTGCACTTGTAAATAGCCAACTGGTTTGCCTCTGGCCAGTTGCGATTCTTAACAGTTGTTGTTGAATGTTCTGTTCTATCGTGATTGTGTTTCATTGGCCCAGAAAAGCCCCTATGGGGAGTGGTTAATGTATCGGCCGGATGCAGCTCGTGGTAAAGGCCATCTAACTCCCTCAGTTTGTGCCGAGGGATAAAAGAAACTTCGTTTCGGGCAAAAAAGAAGGAATTTACTGACCCATGAAAACGCTTTAACTAAAATGAAAGCAAGATCGATCCCGCGGTGGATTAAAAGTATTGTTAAAACACCGACTTCGCTGCCATAAAAAAAATTCATTTTTGAACTGTTAAAAAGGCGTTAGATTATTTCAAGAATTGACTTAATTATTTCAAGAATTGACTCAAAGATTAAAATACTTTCCAGCTGAAAATCACGAGAGCTTATGTCAGAGTAAAATCGGGCCTTTCTGCAGGTACCGGGAAACACTGTATTTTTGGTCACTTGAGATTAGCCTTTATTTGGAGTTGTTTTGTTTTCTGTCTTTTGTTTCTTTGTTTTACGTAATTTCTGCTCCGGTACCTGCAGAAGCAACCGTTGAATCGTAGCGTTTGATTTAATACCAACAAAACTAGTTTTAGCTACAGGATATTGAAAAATGCTGAAATGATACAAAATGTTCGTATAAAAAGAAGGGACGTATGTACCAGCTATGTGAAATAAAAATGTGTCGGGGAACGCATCGAGTTAGAAAAGAGCGTTATCAGTACAGGTTAGCGTGTTTAAATAAGCACGAGTAAATATTTTCAAAGACGTATAAAATTACAACATTCCCAGGGAGTCCCATGTCCATACACTTGGGTTGTCGTTTAAAAGAATAGATGACCCTTTCCCATAATCCATATCAAGCTTTCAGTCTTTTAAATTAACGATAACAGTGAATTCAAAGCAAATTAAGAATTCACGATAATAGTGAATTCAAGGTAGAGAATGGATTGATTTACGACGCGGTCGTCAACGAGAACGTGACAAAACAAGAAAAGGGAGCTTAAGCAACGACAAAGGCGACGGCAACGAGAACGTCACAAATTTGCATATTTAGTGGGCAAAAACAATAGCTTTGCACGCCCTGCACGTGCGTCTTTCTCTTTGTCCATTTCTTTGTCGTCGTCTGCAAATTGGCAAATTTGAGGTTTTATGACGTGACCACTTGAGGATACACTTTCATTAGGGCCGTTTATACGAGAGAAAATAAGCCACGTCTAACTCTGGCCGCGGCTTACGTAAGCCGCGAACTCCCCGTATAAATGGTACAAAATCTACGTTCACGGCTTTCTCAAGCCGCGGCTTATCCTGGCCGCAGAGTTTATACTCGTATAAATAGCTCCTTTCGCGGCTTAAGTAAGCCGCGGCTTATTTACTCTCGTATAAACGGCCCTACCGAAAATGTACTTTATAAACTTTCATTTTCTACTGGCCGTTCCGACCAGTGTCATTTTTGAGGATCTACCACACACTCTTGTCGTATTAAAAAGGTTGAAAACAGACCGCGTCTCAATCGAGTGTCTTAAAACCAAAACCAAAGTAATTACTTTGGCAATCAAAAAGGACAGAGACAATCTATTAAACCAATCAAAACTCAAAGCAATTACACGTAGCCACACAAATCGCGGGAAAATGTGCACGTGCGAGCAACGATTGGTTTTAGGTTCACTTCTGATCGGTTGAAAAAGTGGCGCGAGAACTTTGAACCAATCACTGAGTGAAGTAATCATAAACCAAAACAATTTGCTAATTACTTTCGACACTCAATTGAAAACGGGTCTAGTCACGAAGTGATTGCAATTACGTGACTTTACATTTTGAGATGACGTTCTCGTTGCCGTCGCCGTCGTCATTGCTTAAGCTCCATAATATCATTGGTTAAAAGAGGAAAAAAAATCGTGCTGCACGTGCGGCACGCAATTTAGCTGATATTTTTGCGGTATTCTGCACAACGACGCCTTGGGGCCCGTTTCTCGAAATTCCCGAAACTTTACGGGCCATTTTCAGGTGTCACAATTCCCTCTGGATCTCAAGAACGGAGAGGATTTAAGGCGTCGAACTTCACAGTCAGTTTGCTTTTTGTTACCTTGAAAACATGTTTAAAAATCGGCTTCCCTGAACAAGCCGTTGGCAGGTTCACAAATGGCTTTTCGGGCCCGAAAAGTTTTTGGGACTTTAGAGAAACGGGCCCCTGGCCCGGGTTGCTTAAAGCATGGTTAGCGCTAGCCAGCGTTAAATACCATAAAAACCTATAGGTTTTGACACCTCTTATTCAACGGTTAGCACTAACCAGTCTTCGAGCAACCAGCCCCAGAAATCTCCATATTTGAGGTTATAACGACAACTTGAGCGTACAAATGCAAATCGTTCTACATTCTTACTTTGAAACCGTTCGTACCAATTTTTTTTAGGATACTTCCGTTCGCCCACATAGTATGACGTGAACGAGAATGAATAATCACGAAAGACTTAGACAGAGAGGAGTTATATTTTGAGGTGACGTTTTCGTCGACGTCGTAGATCTTAAAGTCCCTAATGAAGAGTTCGACCAGCGACGCCGGAGGTGGAAAAGACAACATCAGTACCTGGCTAAATGGCATCAAACATTGTTTTTGCAATCTGCGGGCAGGCCCGTTTCTCTCTAGTCTCTAGGGGTACTGGTCAAAACTACTATACTCGAACAGGACCCACCTTTGGGGTAGGGAGGTTCTCAAAGACACCACCTATCTTCGAACTTATCGCATGAACATTACCAGCAACATTTTATTGGGTTTTAAATTTGAGTTGACACAGGAATATTCAGCTAGCAAGAGTCGGCATTACTAGACAAACAAGAAAAGTGAGGTTTGAATCTCACTGTTATTTCAGTTTTACTGCTGGATAGAGGGGTGGCTATGCAATATAGACACCATCTTTGACGTTAAGCAAGGGGGGTGGAGGCAGACACCACCATCTATTTTGTGGTTTGGTGGGTCCTGGTCGAGTGTAGTAGTTTTGACCACTTCCCTAGTTGTTGAAAGTTAGAGAGAAATGATCCTCGATTTTTAATTTCATGCTAATTAGAGTTATTTTTAATTTTACCCCACTGGGAATACAAAATTTTAATAAGAAAGGAAGAACAAACGAAATTCTCATAGTTGTAGCCAAATGATGCAATCGTGAAAATTGCCAAAAGAAAATTTCAGGTGGTTTCAATGAGAGTCGAACCCATGACCCTCTGCGATGCCAGTGCATGGGCGTAGCCAGGATTTTTTAAAGGGGGGGTCACACTGTGTCAAACAGAGGGTACTCGCGTTTTCGCAACCTGAATATTGTAGGTTGTTTAAGTAAAAAACCGCTTACAAAGGGGAGGTCACGGACACCCCAGGACCCCCCTAGCTACGCCCTTGCAGTGCAACTGAGCTATGAAGCCACTCAGTTGGAAGCAGGTCAGTTTATCGGGCTGATGTGTTCCCGTGAAAGGACTCGACGAAAGAAATGTAAGATATATTTGAAGTGTGGGCTACGGACAAATAGGGAGAAATGATCCTCACACTTACTGTAGGCTCATATCTAAGTTGGTAGAGCACTGCATCGGCATCCCAGAGGTCATGGGTTCGAGTCTCGTTGGAGCCACCGGAATTTTTCAGGTGTCTATAAGAAACAGGAGCGATTTGTGTGAAGCAAATTATGTCGGTTTTACTGCCCGACACTTACACCAACGCATTGGTGGACACCGTTATTCTGCTATCGGCAAACACCTTAAAACACAACATGACAATAGAAGAACAAAGATCGATCACCTCTTTAAAGTCCTAAAAGAAATGCAGAAGTAAGTTCGATTGCCTAATATACGAGATGCTGCTTATAAAGGACATCAAGCTTTCTCTCAACACCCAAAGTGACTCAATCCGCGCCAAACTTTTCACTTGACACTTTCGTTTCTTTTTTCTATTGTTTGCGTAGTCTTATTTTTGGGTATCAAACCCATAGGACACACAAAGATTTTTGTTGTTTCACGTTTTATATATTCTTGTTTGAACTTTTACCGTCTTGACTTGATAATGGCGTAGGGTAACGCCGAAAAGTCGTCCATTTTTTAGAATTTTTAAAAATGTTTTTAAAGAATCTTTTAGCGTTTAACTTTTAATGTCTATAAGAAACAATTGTTTAAATGGTCCTGATAAGTGCCAGGACCATTTCTCTCTTTCGTTACAGCTCGCACTTAAAATGGACACATTTGTATCAAATTTGAACATGTCAATTTTAGCTTTACATCTTACCAACTTGAAGAACGAGTTATCAGTTCTCCTTGACGAATATGTCAAACAAATTTCTAGTTTCGAAAGAAACTGTGGTGCTGCATCGTTGGGAGTGTGAAACAAGAAAACTTGATAAAGGTTGAAATACCACCGTCAACAATTTGGAAAGCTGACGTTTCGAGCGTTAGCCCTTCGTCAGAGCGAATAGAGCAATCGTGGGTGTTGTTGGGTCTTTATGAGGGTGTGGAGGAGCTTTGCCATTGGTGGAAGTATGGTAACATGAATTTGTGAGTAAATTAATGGAAAGAGAGGAGTTCATTATTCCGTGAAAATAGAGTGTACCTAGTTGAAAGATGATTTTCCAGATTTTTGCGCTTTTCTGTGTTCCCGCGTGGTGTAAGGATAGGCCGCAAATTGCCATTTTGTGATGGGAGTGATTAGGAAGATTTAAATGGCGTGCAACTGGTTTTGATGCATCTGTGTCGTTTCTTTCTACATCTCAGGTGTTCGCGGAAGCGGTCGGCCAATCTTCTCCCTGTTTCACCTCCGTAGGTATTCTTACATAGTGTGCAGGTTATGCAATATGTTAAGTGGTGGTAAAGTGGCATCTCCACAAATGTCATCTATTGCGTAACCTTCACACTATGAATGAAGACCTACATACGCCAAACAGATAGAAGATTGGCGGATCGCTTTCGTGAACACCTACGAGATGTAGAAAGAAACGACACAGATGCATCAATAGTCTTTCCATATACCTATCAGATGAACTGGAAAGGCTTCAAAATCGCGATTTTCGTATCATCTATCCCACTTTGAGCTATTCCGAAACGAGCGTCGCCCTGGGGCTGCCGCTATTAAGCGCTCGAAGAGAGGAACTCACCACGCGCCTCTTCGATAAGATCCTTCAAGACCCCAACCCCAGGCTCCATCACTTACTGCCGCCAAAGAATGAATGCCAAGTAACTCTCAGGAAAAAGAGATCGTCTTTCAATGTCCCTCTTTGTAAGACAAATCGCTTTAAGCGGAGCTTTTTAATGGCAAATTCTTCCCGCTCTTAGCTTTTAGTTCTCGGTGTGCAACTTTGCTTTTAATATATTTTTAGAGTTAGTTTTTAAATATATTTTAGAATCTTTGTTCACTTGTAAATAGCCGTAATTCAGCCCTTGGCTGCAACGGTTTTATTTAATAGAGCTATCTATCTATCTAAGCTAAAAACCAGTTGCACGCCATTTCAATCTTCCTAATCAGCACCGCTTTGTTTGTTTGTTTGTTATTTATTTGTTTAAGCAGGTTGAAATTTTGGCAGCTATTCAGCTGATGTGGACCTGCTATACCCACCCAACCATATACACACACAGAACAGCCACAACACCGGGAACTTTATCCCCACTTTATTACCGATCCGAAGAAAGGATGCGTGCAGACCGTGTATTTGAACTTGAACGCTCATAGTACATGTGAAAAGACAGGTATCACGCAGAAATGTTGGAGAGGGATTGTAAAGTTATAGTAATGATTTAACAAAAATTTAACGACTAAAGAAGACAACGCAGTGTTTTTGAACTCTCTTTGTCAGATGAAGATACATGCTGCAGCAAATAATGACAATAAAATTTTATCGAGGCAGAAGTCTATAATCCAGAAGTCTCGATTTGAGATTATTAAAAGCCGGCCACTAGCTTACGGTGTTATTTGTCTGCTATGACTAGATTTTTTCGCTGGGAAAAGACATCGCGGCAGTGCGTTCCGGGCCTGGGGCCCGTTTCTCGAAAGTCCTGGAGCTTTTTGGGCGTGTTTCGGGTGACATAAAACGCCTTGTATCTTGAAAAAGGGAACATTTCAAGTCATGAAACTTAGTGATAGTTTTGTTTTCTCTGATAAGGAAAAAATGTTAACAGATCAACTTTTCAAGATAAGTGGATTGTGGTTTTTCAAATTGCTTTTCGGGCCCGAAAAGTTTATGGGACTCTCGAGAAACGGGCACTTGATCAATAAGTTTACATTTAGTACCAGCAGGCCTAGTCTGGGACCTGATGTCACCGTAACTTAAGGCGACTTAAACCTACTTAAGGAAACTTAAGGGAAAATTGTCCAAAATATCAAGCGACTTAAGGCGACTTAAGGCAACCTTGCACAAATTGAACAACACAACGTATTCTATCAAGTCACAGAATATCAACTGATCAAAAGTCTCCATATTTCTTTTCCAAAACCAGAAAAAAAAAAAAAATAAAATGATAACATAAAATTATTATTATTGCTTCACAATTTTTAATTGCTATATGACGTGTCAATAATAAAATAATTAACAGAATTTCGGAGATGAACAAAGAGTTTCCAGCAATCTGGTTTGTTGAATGGTTTCCTATAGAAATAATGATGCGATATGCGACAAAGAATTGAAACTTTTGTGTTCGCTTTCCGGAAAATTTCTTTAATATGTGCTTTGAAAGAGAGTGAAATATCATTCATACATATGTTGAAGAGAAGAGGGTCCAAGATTGAACCATGAGGAACTCCACTTTTCATAATTTGCCAATCTGCAGAGTATTCTCTAGAGTCTAAATTTTCTGTAATATCTTCTCATGTATTGAGAAGGGCTGTTGTACATGAATGTCCTTTCAGGAAACCAGACAAATTCCCACTGAGAAAGTCAAGAGAAAACTCGTATAGCTGATCAAAGATAACTCTTTCGGCTATTTTTAAAACAGCCGATAACACAGACACAGGACGGTAATTAAATTTTAGAGTTTCGGTATCTTTTTTGTCGATGGGAGCGACAATGGAAGTTTTCCAATATGTAGGCCAGGAGCTACTAATGATGCACCGATTGATAAATTTTGTGAGAGAACTGCGAATTCCTGGCTCAGCATGTTTCAGCAGGCAAATTAGAGCAGGCAGTTTCCTCGGAGTTGTGGAGTTTAGTGGATGTGCAGTGTTATTCGGTACACCTATCGTGCATGCATTTGGTTGCAAAATATACGATCAAGATTTGGAATTTTGTGTGGCGGAATAACAGATATAGGTTGGTTAATCCCTTCTGCTTGAGTAAATAATGTAATCTTGTGAAGAGCATCGCCGTCTAGAACTCGACTAACTATGTAAATCGAACCAAATTGAATGAAATGCTTAGAGTAAGACTTCTCGACCATACAATAGACATTTTCCTAGGTCATTTCTTTCGTTAAAGTTAAGCTTCCATTAGTAGTACATCTAAAGTAAATAATTTTCAATTCTTGTTACTGAGCTTGTTTGGTTATTTCATCCGTTATAGTTGTTATTTAAAGTTGCAAAAATATTTTGAGGCATCATATGACTGTTCCACACAAAGGTGAGGAATTAATAGCTTAAGACTGAGTTATTTTTATGGGATTTTATGTTTAATACTTGTTTTTGTAACAATCAAATGGCATAATATCTTGCCAAAAATAAAATGTGTGCAGACTAGAATCTTTGCTTGTGGTGTCTCCATTATATCTACAAAAAAAGGCTTGTCACAGGTATTTAATCAGGACTTACATGATTCCTGTAAACACTTACATTTATCTCTGCTGCATGTTCTCTTGTGTGTTCTGGCCTCTCCTATGTGTTACGGGAGGGGTTCGCCTGGCTCATCAGCACCTTTTAAATGGGTATCGGGAGGCAATCCCCTGCCCCACCCATTATTCTTTTTTTGGAATGCAACAAAGAGACAATTACATTAAGATGCCCCCTCTCTTGATTTGCACCTACTTTATTGACTCATTCTCAATTGTTTTAGACTAACTTTAAGGTGTGTTGTGTTTGTGGAATTAAGGCAACTTAAGGCGACTTAAGGCGACTTAAGGTCACAGAGTAGGCCTACCAGCAATCCCTAGAGCGGCTTCTTTATTGCGGACCAATCAGAGAAGTTGTGGTCATTAGGCCCAACTTGATTGGCAATTATTTCGCGAGACCTGCATTCGTAAACTGATGGGTCAAGGCTAAATGACAGCTGGGGTCGGATAAAACTTTCTGGTTACTGACAACTATTCAAGGTTAGTTTTGGTGTAACAATCTTAATGATATGTTGGTAGTCAAAGCGTGAATCATCACGCGACAATATTTCGCTTAAATCCTTTCACTATCTTTACGTTAAAGCTTTGATTGTTGTGGACACAACACTAAATAACAATAGGCCCGTGGACACAACACTAACAGACCTGTCAACTTAAACAACATCCGGGGCAATAACTGTCACAACCAGGGAGGGAAATTCTCTCCATAGGTAATTAACTTCGTCGGGAATATTTAAGACAGAGACAAGTCCGCTTCCCGACCTCACAGCATGGATGCAGTACCACGATTGGCTGCCAAACTTGCGTATTATACTCTCCACAGCATGCTCAGCGTGATTTCCATTCTCCGTTCCCACTATGCTTGCCAGAGACCCCGTCAGTCGAAGGTCAGGGCGGTCTGTACGTTGTCCTGGATATCGCACGACGACCAAGTTATGGTTATAATACCTAAATTTGTGATAGTAAGTTCTACGGTTGTGTCCAAAAACAGCATGGTTATCCCAGCCTGCGATCGGATTGTAAATGTTTACCATCCAAAAGGATTCAGGGTACGAAGCATGTAGCTGATCGAAGAGAAACGAGGCTAAGGCTCTATTACTTAAGCTTCCATTTTGCATGCCGATTCGGTCGACGTCAGCCTTGAACAGATCATCTGCAAGAAAAAATGAATTCGTAAATTTGTCAAGTGAAATTAAATAGTAAATTTCATCTAGGAAATTAACTGATCTTGTCTCCAAGAAATACCGACAAAGGTCAGAATGAAGTTGATGCGATTTTCCCGGCGTGTTGTAATAGGTAGATGAATAAATATATCGACCTTTCAGTGCCGGTATCCTTACTCAAATTGATCAATCAAATACGCACCCACGCTGAGACATCTCGCTGAGGCCGGTCGACCACCTCGAAGACGGGCCTGGTTTCTCCAAACTCCAGCATTGCAGTAAACTATGGCATCTCCTCGGCGTCTTAAATCTCGGGGATTACATATAACTCTACAGGAGTCGCCTTCGAACTGTCCCTCAGATCCCCCAGTACATTGCGTCTCTCCGCCACCAGGCACAGGGAATTCATCTGTACACTTCTGTCTACATCGCACCTTTGTACCACATTCTTGCCTGTTGGACTCCAAAGTGCACCTGATTAAGCCAAATAGCTCAATAAGGAAACTCCGTACCTCTATATCATGGAACTTAAGCACGAGACATCTTTCAGTGAGCGACGGACATTTCTATCGCTAAATGTCATTCAATATAAGAGATAATTAGTTCTAAATCTGGGAGAGACTACTGTCGTGGAAGGCGAAACGTTAACTTTCTTTTTCCGTCCCCTTCTAAAAAACGTCTCGTCCTTTAGAAATCCTTTCATTTTGGGGATAACGTGTGGATTGTGAATCCAGCGCGACATTTCGCAATCCTCTATCATTCACGCCCCTCAGAATGGAGGACTAGCTTTCAAAATAAGTATATATCTTCTCTTGTTGTGTTGAAAATGCTGCGGTGTCAGATTACTTAGAATTTTTTCTTCGTCAGTTTCCTAACGGTATCCCAAAACTAATTGGCATAACCGAATTAAAAGCCTCAATTTTAAGTGAATAACTAGCAACTATTCACTGAAGTGGAGATGGCTTGCGGTGTATATTTGAATATTCACCACTAGCCACCGACACTGAGGTAAATAGATGTTTTAGTATATGCTAAAACAGTGAGATAATATAGCCCAAAAAGACGATTTTAATTAATTTATTTCTGCAAAGATTACCACAATTTCGGGCGCAAATTCCCCGCGATATCCGGGGTTTGCGAAACCAATCAGCGCGCGCGTTCGACGCTATCCACTGTTTTAGTATATACTAAAATATGTTCTCATAGGAACCGTGCGGCCTCGCGTGCGCATTTATTGTAAAGGTATTGAGAAAATCCTCGTGTGAGGAGCGGGGTTCAAAGGATCCTATGATGGGGATGAGAAGCAAGCCATACCTTTGTCTGTAACCTGTCACCACAGCTTGCGGTGTTGTCATCGAGGTCCCCTGGCTGAAAGAAAGAGCAAAATAACAAAAACAAGGGGCTTTTCAGGTTTGGTATCCTTCTCCTCTTTTCCAGTTCTCGCTGGAAATTTCCGGTTCAAAGGTCAATATTTGATAGCTTGGTCGAGATACGAAAAAAAAGTGTTAGTAAATGCACAGAAAACTCTATTAATAGATCTAGTACGATTTACAACTTTGGGCAATTGAAACGTAGATACATTTTTACCAATCAGACCGTCAAATAAACTAGCAATAAATAAAAGACGAGAATGTAGGGAAAGACGTTTTGGGCAAAGTGTACACTTGACAACGAACCCTGGATTAGGAAACCGTCAATACCTTGAACAATTTTCTAATATACCTACCTACCGACACGCTTCCATGAATCTAGATCGAAGCAACGTTTTTTGCTATTTAAAATATTTAAATAGAGGAATAACTTTCTTACAGGGAACAGGAAATGCTAAGGTCTGTCTGTCCTGAAGGTAAGGTAACCACGCCAGTAGGATAGCCAGTGAAACCAAGTGATGCACAAATCTCTGTGGTGGGATCCAATAAAACATTTTCTTCTTGTGGAACGCACAATCCTTCCCAGATCCCGTTGGTATTTACTACTTCCAGTCTCCCTTCATATGGAGTAGGTTGCTGTGTCAAGCGCAGCTTACTGCACGTCACCTGAACTTGAGAATCACTGTTCATCTCATGCGACAAATGGGTCGAGCTAGGTAACCCAACAGATTGACAAGCACGACGCAATATCCTTTCATGTGGTGTCTCTGTTGCTCTTTCCCACGCTGTATTTCTCCAGTGCTCAAGTACACCAACTTTCTTATTCCATTGATCATCTACACCAGTTAGACGTACAGTCAGTTCACATCTGTCGTCCACGTAACCGATCCAATCTCCATCACTGCAGACTCGTCCTCCTTGTGGTATCTTCCAATCACTTTCCCATCTTGGACGATGAGTTCGTCCGTGAAATCTGTGGCTTGGTAGATAATGGCGATGACAATGCAATTTGACGCAATATCCCTGGAGGGGATTATTAATTGTGCCAAACGTTCTGGTGTGACTCATGTAGTCGCAAGGACGGAACTCACCATTATCAACCCGTGGAGCTCTTGGACAATGGAGAGCCTGACAGCTAGGGCTTGTACCATCCCAGGATCCATGTCTACAAGTGCGTTCCATAGGTCCTTGTAGTCGGAAGCCTTTGTTGCAGACATACAAAGCTTTTGAGCCTTCCTCACGTCCAGTGGTTGAAACTTTTCCGTTCGACGGGTTTGTGAGCCTCGGACATCGTTGTATTCTTGAACAAGTTGGTAGGGATGGGATCCAATCTCTGTCCAAACAGGTTGTGGTCAATGCTCTGTCATTTTCCTGAGTTATTGTGTAACCAACATCACACCTAAAATTAGCACTTGTTCCATGAACCACCGTTGAACCAGACGAAGTTGCAGAATACTGTACTGTCGAATGAGGGACATTCGCTGCAACGCAGCTTCTTCTCTGTCCATACGTGATCAAGGTGTGCGACATGGCTATCGTCGCATTGCACTTCTCCAAGGCAAGTACGAAGACGTAGTGAGAATTACGGTTGAGCGGTGAGACAGTTATTGATGTCTGTCCGTTTACTTGTGTTTTAGTAATATCTCTTGGATTTGTTGTAGGAAACCTAACTAAAATTAGTTGTGAGTTCGATTGTGGTAGAACCCCCTGATCCGCCTGGTGCCAAGACAATTCGACATTATTACCACTTGCAGAGACAACCCTGAAACGGGAATGTTCTTCAATGTATCCGACACTTCGGGTCATACTGTTAATTATTGATGCTATGTCTGACAAAGCAGTGGCTGGCCACACGGTATTATAGAATACTATCGAAAGATGCTTGTACGTTGAATTCACATTCCAATTTTGAATTATCACCGTCAGAAGTTGACTATGGAAAAGCTTCGCCGTCAAATCAAGGTGAACAACTTGAACGTGTAAGTCATTTTCTACAAAGAATAAGCACACCTCAGTGGAGTTTAAATGGACCAGCGAGAGAACGTCTTCAACCTCGTCATTTGCGTAGTTGTCGATTATTTTTATTCCCCAAGCTTGATAAAGTAGGTACAAGTCGTCGCCCTCACCTCCAACAAGTTTATCATTACCACCCTGAGGAATAAGGGTATCGTTTCCGTCAAGTCCGAACAGCGAGTTGTCGAAATCAGATCCGGTTAGGGTGTCATTGTGAATGGTTCCGTACACATTTTCAATACTTATATACTTGTCCTCTTCTGCATCGACTCCTTTTCCAAATCCAAATGAGAGATCGACTTTGACACCATTGCGAAGAAACCCGTCACCTCTGAATGAAATAGTATCGCTGCCGTTACCACCATCAATAACATCACGGCCATTTCCGGCGTAAATGAAATCGTCTCCAGCGCCAGCAAAAATATGGTCATCGCCATCACCGCCAAAAATAATATCAATTCCAGGTCCACCATAAATAATATCGTCTCCATCTTTTCCCTCGAAGGTGGTTCCAATTGTTCCTGCTCGTAGCACATCGGCCATATTACCACCTTCTATGATCCTTGTGGTGTTACTACCTGTTAGGTAGTTTGTCGAGGTAAGCGAGCCCTTTAAATCTTGTGCCGAAGAAAGTATTCTGTCGTTTTGTGGATTAATGTTTTGTGGGGTTCCAAGGTCGGTGCGATCTATGGAGATAATTTGTTTAAATGGCACTTTTTGTGTAATTTCAAAGGTTATCTTATCAGTCGTTGTCACCTGAAGATGCTGGTAACTTGCGTTGCGAAAATAGTCCTGGATACGAATGCCTAGGGAGGTGGGTCTTGACATCGATTCCAGTATGACATCATTTTGGCCATGAAAATATACACGGATGTCGCTAAATTCCAAACCAATATGTAGAGCATCTGTCTTGTTGTCCACCGCAAAGTTGTTGATCTCGTTAAACTCACCATATCCGTGATTCAGTACGTAAGTGTCAGAACCATTTCTTCCTTCCAAATATTGATAATTGTAACCATTGCCTGGGCCAGGGTCAATATAGTTGTTGAGTTCATTACCATAGATTCGGTAACTGCACAGACTAGAATTTAATTGGAAACGGACCAAGCGCTTCCAAGGATCCGTGTTCAAGTCATAGGATACCAACGATTCTTCACAGCTGGAGGTTGTGCATGTACACTCGATAGGATCCTTCGATATTTCGGTTGGATCGAGCTTTGCGGTCTCCTCTCCCACTCGCAACGTTATTCCGTCTCTAGTCCTAATCCAAAGATGCCGGTAATTAACTGATTCAAACCAATTTTCAAGAGTTACAGCTGGTGTTCTCTCTGATGAAGTGATCCTTAAATCTGAGCTGCGAAAGCGTCTCTGTGCGCGTAGGTTTCCAAACGTTTCGTCTAAGTACAATACATCATCTTTTGTGCGGGTATCAAAATTGTTTATGACTGCGTGTGTGCACGTTCTCTTAACAACATAATTGTCACTGCCTTCCCCTCCCTCAAGGTGGTCCACTCCTCCGCTACAACTTAAAAAATTGGTTTGTTTATTGCCGATAATTTGGTCATCGTGAGGAGAATCTGAAACCGTAGCGACGTTAGCTGAACCCCGTGGATGGATCGACCGCGCACGACGAGGCCTATCAGATAGATCAACATTGACTCCATTCGCTGAAGTACTATAATCCAGCATTATGGGTTCTATGGCTACTGCAATTGAGTGTCCACTTTGCGTTCTTCTAAAAGCTCTCTTTTTTGGGACCGTAGTGGAAGGTGGAATCATGTGTGTTGTAACATTAAAGACAACATGATCTGAGGATGTAAAGAGCATGTGCCTGTATTGATATCCTCTGGCCCAGTTGGTGATCCTTAAACAGGAGGTACTTGGGTTGCTGCTGTCAATTACTGACAAATCATTTCCTGACAGTTGAATCCTGATCCTGTCCAATGGTACCGCAAATATTACAATATCAGTAGTGTTCACAAAATCCTCTGCATTGTTGTTGATTGTGTCACAGCCTTCGGTTGCTCGAATGACGTAGGTATCTTCGCCTTTCCCTCCGGTCAAGACATCAGCTCCGCGACCACCGTCTATCACGTTTCCGAGATCATTTCCTACAATAGAGTCAGAGTGATTAGAACCGGAAACTTGTTTAACCTTCGTGTATGCCGGATCATTAAGGGAAACCGTTTGAGACGTTTTTGCTCCACTAAAATCCACTGCTACTGCCACACAGTTAATCTGGGGATCAGAGGCACTGCTAGAGGTTTGCTCTGCGACGAATATCACTCCATCCTTGCTGCGAAATGACACGTGGCGATAATAAGTTGCATCTCCTTGTGTAAACCAGTTCTTTACGCGAATGTGATGGCTCCTGGAGTAAGTGATGTCGACGTCATTTCCGGTCTTGTGACACTGGATATTTGCGTAATCAACGTTAATGACCACAATATCACGCTTATCATCCTCAGCAAAGTTATCGATTATTGCTTTACCGCCGTCAGATTGGATAATGTAGACGTCACTTCCACCTCCTCCAGTTATGGACGAGAGCTCAGGACCGAGGTAAAAGGTGTCACTCCCACCCCTCCCGTACAAATTGTAATGGTAATTTCCAGTAAGCATCATAACATCTAGTTTACCAAAATTGCACTCTTGATCCTCTCTCCCGGGTGGTTTTGTTGTCGGTTTGGGTCTCTGTACTGCATAAAATGTGTTATTATCTGAGTTACCATAATAAGTGCCATAAGCAGAATTTTCGTGTAAGTTAGCCCCGCAAATGACATCGAACGATTTAATAGGAATCACGAACCAGAGTTTAGCGGTCTCGTGCTTGTATGTGAAATCCCTAGACTCTCCTATACCAAGTACGATATCTTTCAGGTTAGAATCGACCTGAAATGTCCTCCTTATTGGGTCACGCGCTCCGCTTACATCCCCAATTTCGACGGTTGCTAAATTGTTATCATGAAGCCTAAAGGTGATGTAGCCACCAAAGCTAGACAATGCTCCTTGGGTAAAGTCTATTCTCTCTTCTTCGCCCTCTCTTTGCCCAACAATTCTGAAATAGTTGTCGGGGTTCGTTAAGTTCCGAAGAAGTTGTTTATCGTTGTCCTCTTGGCTTTGATAGGATTCCAGCTGTCTTCGCAAACCTCCAGTCAAGAAATCAGCCACTCCATCTAAAATCCCTTTCACTAGTGCGCCAAGAAATTGTAGACCAGCCCATGGACTATTCCAATTTACTTTCTGTATTTCAGACATTATATCAATATAGAAGTCGTCTATGGCCATTCGGATTATGGAGATAATGATGACTACCGGTTCTGTGATCACTTCCGCTTCTGGACAAAATGTCCCTACTAAGTTCAGAGCTGTAGTACTTACATCCAGAGCTAAATCGATTACACGTAATGGAAGCACTTTAAGATCGTCTGGGTCACTGAAATCCAAATCTGCCAGTTGTTCTATATCTTGTTCAATGAAATACACGTCGAATGCAAGTCCTACTCCAGGAATGTCTCCCAGAAGCTTTCCAGCTCCTTTTTCCATGAACCGTTCCACCTTTCTAGAGAATCGTCCTAAGCCTTCTTCAAAATTCAAACCTCTTGCTAAGGATCTAGCAGCGCTACTTAATACATGTTTACCAAGCTTTGACACAATCTCATTTAAGCCGGTTAATCCACCGAATGTGTGTGCTGCCTGAGTCAACGATATACTTCCACGAACGTAGTCACCTTTGTTAAAGTAGTCTGCAGCTCCAAGGACAGAGAATATCAAGCCATGCACAGCCAAGCCTTTATTTATCTTGGCGTATGTCCTACTAGCTCCAGCTCTTCGCGACTTTTCTATATGTTCTTTTATCAGTTTGGGGGTGGCGAGTTCGTCAGAGCTTAATGGGAATTCCACATGGTCCCGCAGTTCCGAATCACGACGATCCACGACGTCAAGCTCCACCATGTTATCCGTTACTTCAATCGACTCTTCATCAACATAGACAGAGTCCTTGTCAGTTAATTTACAGACAGAGCGTCTTTTCCTTCGGCGTTTCTCTGTGCAAATTCTGGCAACTTTTTTAAAGAGAAGTTCTCCATCGTGATCATCAGCAGCCCGTTTGCGGATCATGTAAGCTGGAACATCCCTGTTCCCTTCCTTATGTATAAATCTGCGTCCTGCTTGCGTTCCTCCTCTTCGTCTTGCAGGGAATTCTGTGTCGGAAAAAATTGCATCAATTTTTCTTCTCGTGTTGACATTTTCAAGCATACCCTGAACGACTTGGTCCATTGCAGGGCTCCGTCCGGCTTTTTCGTCTCCTCTATAGTTCGCCACTCTGGGAATTTTTCTGGGTTCGGGAAATCTATTTTCAGTTCTAATTTTTGTTATCAGGTCGGTTAGGAATCTTGCTCTGGTTTGTTGGGAAGGCTGTGCTGCCTCTGCAATCATCGTGATAAGCATGAATTCTACAGCAGCTCTAACTGTATCAGGAGACGCTTGGCGATTGACTGTTAGATCGGTCTCAAAGGAAGGCTGGTCGTTTAGCTTTTTATCTAGAGATTTTTGCATCGCTTCAGCCAGTTCATTCTGATCGGCGTTCACAAGATAATCATTTATAATTGTTTTGTAAGCAGGTGCACTCGATTCTCTTGCCGTGGTACTTGTCCAGTCATCATTTTTAGATGTAACAAGGATTTGGTGTTTGCCACCACCTTCCCTACTTCTACTTAACCGAAACCTCCTAGTCTCACCACCAATTGGAATTTCAAAGTGTGTCTGTCTAGTTGGTCGATCTTGAAATTCATATATATCATTATAAAACTGCAGTAGTTTGAATACCTCCTTGAGGGACACTTCGTCATTTTCATGAATTGTTACAACTTTGTGACTATTTCGTCCACGTCCAACTGTTCTCTCCTCAATTATACTCCGTTGTTGCCCATTTGGCAGATCTATTGTGATTCCTTTTAGGCGTTCCCATTCGTTTTTTGCTTGTTCAGCGCTTTGTAGTATGCTCTGCGTGAATTCAAACCTTAGTTTAGTATTCTTTTCGTTCTCTACATTTCGTGTCGATGCTAACGCAACACTCTCTCTTCTTTGATCAATTTTCGTTTTCACATCCGTGAGCCATGAGGCCGGATTCAAACTACTGATGTCTTTTCCCAGTACCGAGGAACCAGCCAAAACATCTTTGGATGCCTGGAATGCTGCATCCCGCTCCTGGCTTGAAACTGTGTTTTGTGGGTCATTCCTGGTTAATGTCTGCTCAAAGTTAGGCTGGCTCGCCAATGTTGCATCCAATGCTCTTATGGTGTCCTGTTGCAGCGTTGTCCTCAGCGGGAGTTCTGTATTGGAATCCGTCAGCGCTGTAACTTGTGTTGAAAGATCAGACAAATCCACGTACTGGCCATCGCCATGTTTAGCACTGATTGAAAACTTGCCGCGTGGTCTATTTTCAAGTCTGAACCTTTGATAATCTGCTCCAATGGGGACATCAAAATACGTGGGGCTTGCTTCATCGCCAAAAAGGAGGGGATAGAACTGCATAAGATGGAACACGTCCTTTAATCGTAAATCGCCCGTTGTCTCAAATCTGAAGTGTTTTCCGATCTCTCCGCCTGTTCTTTGAACACTTTGAGTAATTTCTCCGTCATTGATGTGGGTTTGCCATCGTCTCTCCATGTAGTCCTTCACTATTGCTACGTCAAGTGCCCTCTGAATTTCTGTGCGATCGTCAGCGGTAAGTGTTCTCTTAAATGTTTGTTGTACGTCATTATGATATAGCTGGCCCCATTGTACACTGTGACCGAAAGCTATCGTTGTGAGAAAAACAGTGCACAAGAGAAGAAAACCAGTTTGAATCCAAAAGGCAGCCATAGCGACTGTCATGACTCAGGAATGGTTAACAGATACCAACTTTTGCAGTAAATCTAAGCCATAAAACAAAAGAAATACCTCTATTAGATATAATACGTTAAGTTTAAGTTTATGCGACTTGCTTATAACATTTGTTTTCAATTGATATTTTGTACTTTTTGTTGGGGAGCTAAATTGTGGTATGAAAACGTCTTTGGGATGGGCAATATGTGAAAGTTATATTAAAACCTTTTTATTTTTCACCGGATAAGGATTAATGCAACGAATAACGCTATTTATCCCTCGAAAAGCTGGGACCACTTTCGTTATGTGACTTTCATGACTTTCTCCATTAACAAGTAATTGCTCCAGTAGATATCTTAACTCACTGGTGGACCATTGTTTATCGCTATTTCGCGGTAATGAGTTCGAGTTACTTTTCAAAGTGTTTTTTCCAACTGTGTCTGCAACGGTTTAGGTTATCCCGTTAACTGCATGGAACGTTTGCGTAAAAAAAAAATATTTTGGAGCGCATGATTGTCACGTTCAGCAAATTCAGAAAAATTGTGAACCGATTTTTGTTTTCAAGGGCGAGAAAAATCGGTTCACTCGACTTTGCAATAACTAACCGCTAACTATAAAGAAATAATTAAAAGGAACATTGTTGGCATTGAACCTACAGAAAACGTACACCTTACGAAAGGAAACTCGGGGGCGGATTTAGCGGGAGGGTGCAGTGACAAAAAAAAAATCATGTCAGGTCTACTGGGGATAAATTAAAGAACTATTTAACCGGCAAGAGCAGAGTAAAGAACCATCTCCCATATGGTGTAACTAAGGTTGGTTTGAACCAAGGCCACATACTTCAATTGTGCTCCAGACATTGGAAAATAAAATGTTTTGCTAAATGGCTACAAGCCTCGTGGCCACACCTCTCTGGCCCGCAGATTTATTATTCGATAGAGGAGATATATTCGATATTCATTAATTTCATGGGCTGTAAGTAGTGAGGAAAAGAATTATGGAGCTCATTTCATGCTATGAAAGTAGCCCAAAATTCATTTATTCTGTGTTGGGTGTTCCGCATTAAATGGGTTGTGAGTTTTGTCTTCCTCGTTTACACCATCTGTTATCTTTTAAAGAAGCCTTAAGCCGGACTCAGCGAAGCCACTAAAGAAGATAAACTAGGCCTTCGCGCAAAACTCGAATCCTGAACTGAGCGGTTTAAATAAAGTCGTCAATTTGTATTTGTTACACCTTGCAAAAAAATCAGTCGTCTCTACACGTCGCATTTATTTGTTTTCTCAGTTGTGTTGAATGAAATTGAAACTTCTCATCTAATAATTATCTTTTTGAAAAATGTGTCTTTTATTGTTGAACATCGTTTAAAAATACGAGGGATAGAACAAGGCACCCCATAGAGAGACAAACAGCTCTCACGTGTTCCTGTAATTGCTTGTATAGTTAAGCTTTTAAATGTAGTCGATTTTTTCTCTGCTTTGTGTAGCATTCAGCTTTACTTTTGAGCACCGTTCTGTTAAAGATTAGAACTAAGAAGAGTAACTTTCCACAAAATAATCAGGAATTGCTTTTTAAATTGTTATATCCACTGAATAAAAAAATTCCAACTCTAAACAATTCATACCACTCATCCACATCCTTTGCATCCAGATCAGCGAGTACTTGATTGTCAATTGTATATAATGGCTGAAAGCCAAATGCTTCAAGTTTATTAGCAAAAATCATCGCATTAGATAATTGTAAGAGTTGTGATTTCAGGGGAATAACTTTCAAATCTTAAGTGTACCACAAGCTGGATAAGACGGGTACTTTATTAAAAGTGGAAATTCGTCCACGTCGTTTAGAGTACTTTAGATTACAGACAATCAACGGAACGAAATCTCGCTGGGAAAAGGTAAATCAGTTTTATAGTGCATGACGCTGTCAAATTGGCAATTGCCGAGTTAGAAAATACCTCAATCCTACCTCTATCTTTCATCTAGCATCGAACCAGTGGGGCTTTTAATTAAAACTCTTACTGGGGCGTATAAAGTTTTTACCGACTTTTAACCTTTAACTTTATTAATTAATGATTCCTAACTTAAAGTAGAGAACATTAATAACAGCAGAATATGGTTTGCTATCTTTCAACGGTTATACTGTCTTCTTCCATAAGAAAGGAGCTGACAATTTCCATTGCTTTTATAAGATATTTTAAAAATAATTAAAGCAACGTAACAATGACTGAAAGAGTCGTTTCACCTTTTCGTGACGTAATATTGCGTGGCTTACTTATTACGGTTCCTGGGCTTAGAGCAACATCCACACAAAAAGATTAATTCTGTTAAATCAAGTGGCCGGACAATCCTTCTTGCTTGGACAACCTCAATCTAGTCGAAGGTGAATTTTTCAAGGTTCAAGACCCGCGGCTTAACAGGCCGCTTTGGTTGAAAGACAAGAATTGAAAGCCACTGAGAATGGCTAGCCAGAAACGTGTGTATTGCTATCCAGAGAATTATAAGTGTCAAAACCAGTTGAATCATCCATTAGAAAGTACATGATTGGTAAGTGGAAAGCGCAGTCTACCATTCAAACAACTTAGGCTAGGATTCGTAGCTTGCTTTCCCCTGTTTTCTGAAAAATAATCTAGTCACCTCATGTCCTATTTGGGAGCAGGGCTTGCGCAATGGTAAGAGCACTCGCCGTCCACTAATGTGACCCAGGATTGATTCCCGGATTCGAGGCCATATGTGCGAATTTGTTGGTATTCTACTTTGCTCTGAGAGGTTTTTTGCCGGGTACTCCGGTTTTTCCCTTTCCTCAAAAACTGACATTTGATTTCATTGATTTGATTTGTTCCAATTTCATTTCATTTATAGTCTCTCCAATTAGTAGAGCACTCGGGCTCGGCTATTGAAATAAGCCATCCAAAAACGCAAAGGATAACATTTTCCTGGTTGCGAATATTTAAGGCGAAGTCTTAGTAACTTGATTGCTTTCGACAAATTCGGAAAAGTCTAGAGGATCGCCTGCCGAAGTTTTGAAGTTGGTCGTCAAAATTTCATCCAAAGAGATATTGCCCCCGCAAAGTGAATTCCCAGGATATTACGTTACCCAAGTACAATAGCCCCAGGATTTAAGCCTTGGCTAGGATAGATAGTGCCCAAATTTGTCGATAACCAAATCTGGTCAACAAGCTCACTGTGAAGCTTGTAAACTAGAGGGAAGAATCGTAAAGGACCAGGTAATCTAAGAATAAAGTTCTTAACGTGATTCATATAGTTACTGGATCTGTACCGACGTTCCGTATGACCGCATCCCTCATAAGCTCTGGAACTTTTCTCGTACTGAAAGAGATGTTAAGACCTGGCCAAACGAGATAGAGAGTTGACGAGAGTTTGTCGAGAGTTCACGCGCAAACACAAGACAGAACCTGGGAACCACCCTGGGAAAGCCCTTGTTGACGTAAATATGGCGACTAGCCAGGCCCAGAATCCGATACCATATTAATTTTTCCTTTTTTATCTGAGCCCGCTGGAAAAAAAAACACTAATTGCTGACCGCATAACTCTTTCTCAAACTCTCGTATGCGGCCAAGCGAAACAAAACTCTCGCTAACTCCCATGAAAAATTTGAGCAGGTTCAAATTCGAGGAGAGCTCTGGAGAGTCGATGTGAGTAGCCGAGAGTGGATGAGAGTTCCAAGGACTTTACTCATGCTAAGAGATTTAATTATTTTCGATGTTGACTTGGGGATAATCGGAAAAACCTAGAGCTCCTTCATTTGCAGGAGTCCAACTTACGACCTTCCGATGACTAGTTCGGATACATTCGAAGTGGTAATCGGAAGATGGTAAGTTCGACTCTTGAAAACTAAGGAGCATTCGGATTTTTTCAGAGCATTGAAAAATAAGTTTCTTCATATTAACTACTCTTTGTAAAGAGACATCCTCTCTTGATCATGATCAAAAAAGTCTTCGTTCTTACCGCAAAAATGAAAACTGCTGCATCGGGGGCGCCGGGGCGTGTTCGAGAAGTGCCCCTTTCAATAAAATTCGGATGTACTTCTCTATTGTCACGATACTCACAAAAAAAACCCGAACGGAACCGATGCAGCAGTTTTCATTTTTGCGGTAAGAACGAAGACTTTTTTGATCATGATCAAGAGAGGATGTCTCTTTACAAAGAGTAGTTAATATGAAGAAACTTATTTTTCAATGTTGATCCGGGGATACTCTGAAAAAATCCGAATGCTCCTTAGTTTTCAAGAGTCGAACTTACCATCTTCCGATTACTACTTCGAATGTATCCGAACTAGTCATCGGAAGGTCGTAAGTTGGACTCCTGCAAATGAAGGAGCATTAGGTTTTTCCGATTATCCCCAAGTCAACATCGAAAATAAATCTCTTAGCATGCCATGGCAAAATATTGGGTGACATTTGCTTCAAATTTTTATTTTTCGTCCCCAGGCCCCCAGTTTTGACCCAAAATTTTGGTGAAAGTAGTGAAATTTTTGAGAAAAAAGAAAAAATTGACACGGTTATCAGTTACTTTCTTCAAATGTACGCACGGATTTAGGTCATTTAGGTATTATTCTATCTAGAAATGTAAAAATATATCCGAAAACTGAAAAAAATCCATGTAAATCAGGCTTCGAAAAATATCATATCCGATAAGAAACAATGGGAAATACTCCGCGCGGTCATTACCTTTGAGCGGCTACCTCATTCAAGACATGCGCTATTCCAGATGTACGGGTGGATTCGGAAAGACTGGGACTTACTGAACATTTTGGTGCGAAATTCGTAATCTTTCGGGCGAAAAATTACATGTAAAATCGGCGATGCTTTTCAGATGTCTGCTATGCTACGATACCTTCAGGCCTTTTCTGTGCTTGAGATTACGCTTGCCTTGGTTTGTCTCGTGGAAGCCGTGCCAACCGACGAGAAAGACGAGGGAAATGCTGGAAATAGTAATGGCGGGAATAATACGCACACAGAGTATTATACCTCTTTTCAGGCCTATATCAACAAGTAAGTAGTAGTAGTAGTTGTAGCAGTAGTAGTAATGGTAGGACTTTGTTATCGGAATGTGCCTAGTTTCATGTATTTCTGTTTTTGCTTCGGTAGTAAACTTCTTTACGAAATGTACAAATCAGCTGAAGAAGAAGCCAATGAAATGAATGAGGAGGACCTGCCCAAAGTTGACTCCGTTCTAAAGATTCTGATTGGAAAAGTATGCCAGAAATGCAATGTTCCTAGTGTGATAGCAAATTCTAGACTTGTACAGGTGTTCAAAACAAAGATCTGGAGATTACATAAAGCACTAGCAAAAGCCAAAACCCAAGGAGGCAATGGGTTAAAAAAGCTTTTTTCCCAGTGGACTAATGGTAAATATTCAAGCTTGAAATTTAAGATTTATTACAATGAACTCGACTGTGTAAGACTTCAAAATGAAAACAGTGAATTGAAGGGGCAGAAAAGAAAGCTTGAAGATGATCTTAAAGAGGAAAGGTGCAAGAAAGCCAAAATTGAGGAGAAGTTACAGGAAGCAAAGGCTCACAATAAGGAAATTACTGGTAAATTCAAACAGATATTTAAAAGACTGGTTCAGAAATTAATGAAACTGCAGAAGGAACAGAAAGCAAGAGGCCCTGCCAAAAAGAAAACATTTTCAGACTATAGCAAAAGGCATCAATCTAGAGTTCGAAAACAAATGGTCACAGATTGTGAAACTTCACTGTCACTTCTTGGGCTTCATAGTTTTGTGGCCACTAAAATTGAAATATTTAATGAGAACACTCTTGAATACGAGACCCTTACCTTGGTTGAGGAGGAGAACATTGAAACCTCATCTCAAACTGAAGAACTGACTGATGAGGACATTGATGAAATAAATTTACTACTCTACACCAAAAAGAGATTTAATGTTTCAAATGAAGCATACCATGAACTTACCATGATATGCAAGGATCTGCCTAGATCTTGGAAAATTCAAGACAGGATCAGAGAAATTAATAGGAAATGGAACTTATATCCAACACCTGGTGACACACATGGAGTCCAGCAGAGTATCAAGGAGAGGTTGGAAATCAGATTACAGAATTTAATTAAAAACACTCCCTCAAATGCAGCATTCAAACTTGATCATAAAATTAGAGTAAAACTATCTGGAGATGGCACTAACATTGGCAAAAGGTTACATGTTATCACTATAACCTTTACTATGCTGGATGAAGGAGGAAAAGCAATGTCTGCTGATGGGAATCATTTAATTGCTGTAATTAAAGAGTCAGAAAACTATGACAAACTGGAACAATCCCTGGCAGATATAAGGAAAGACGTGGGTTCTCTACAGGAAATATCAGTGGGAAGACTGCATTTTGAAACTGAGTGGTTCTTAGGGGGGGCACTGGAAATTCCTTGCTTGTGTTTGTGGCCTTGGTGCAGCAACTGCAATCCACCCTTGCATTTGGTGCAAATGTCCACTATATGATAAGTATGACAAGAGAAAAGAATGGTCTCTCACTGATATTTCAAAAGGTGCACGTACTGTTCGAGAAATTGAACAAATGTCAAGGGGTAGGGCAAGGGCTGATCAAGGCTACAATGTCAAGAAAGGTCCCATTTTTCCATCTATTCCTCTCGACCATGTTATAATAGACTCACTACACCTGTTTCTAAGGATTTCTGACAATCTTATTAATCTGCTTATCTTAGAATTACGACGCCTAGATGCTATTGATAAAAAGAAAACATTCAATGATGGATTTGAGAGATCAAAGTACAAGTACATGGCTGGCTGGGAGTCTTATCTTAATGATACATTGAAAATTGCATTCAACTGGTTTGTCTGTAAGGATTCAAAAAAACTCAAATGGCGAGATTTAACTGGCCCAGAAAAGTTGAAATTATTTAGGAACATTGATTTTACCCAAGTACTACCCAATCAAAGTAAATCTGTTGAAATTTTAAAGTTGTGGACTCAATTTATGTCCATAACTGACATGCTGAGTTCACCAAATCTTAGCAATAGTATTGAACAATTTCAACAGAAATCTAAGGCATTCATAGATCACTTTTTGACACTCTATCACACCAAGCATGTGACTCCATACATGCACGCTCTTTTATGGCATGTGCCCGAGTTCTTAAAACTGTATGGCCAAATTTGCTCCTTCACTCAACAAGGCCTTGAAAAGTTGAATGATAAAACAACAAAAGATTACTTTAGGTCAACCAACCAAAGAGGTCTTGATGCATTAACACAAATTGTACAGAAAAGAAACCGGATGGAGTATCTAGAGGACC